>NW_010326434.1:0-75778 GCF_000700745.2 Antrostomus carolinensis
AGAAAGCAGGTAAGGGGGTGAAGGGGTCCCGCCATGGGCCCTTGAAGCCGGGGTGCTGCTGCAGTGACCCCCTGAGCAGCGGGGCCTGTCCGAGCGCCTCGAACCGGCCTCTGCCGCTTCCTGAAGTCGGTGGTGCTGAGCGGCGAGAACAGGGGAGGAACCCGGGGTTTAGCGCCCGATGAGCCGTGCCCGCCTTCAGCAAGCGCTGTGCCCACTGGTGGGGCAGAGCCGAAGGTGGTTCATCGGAGTGTTCATCATCACGTTTAAATTCAGTGCTGTCGGAGCTCTGTGTGGTTTTTGCGTAATTTCAGTTGAGGAGCACACTCACGCTCTGCAAAAGTCCAGTTTTAGTTACAGTTTTCCAAAGTTTAGTGTGGTTGTCCTTGTCATCAGTAAATTGCCACCGTGCGTGTAGCAAAATATAACTTTCAAATGTTTATTTGTATTTATTAAAATCCTGTTGGGTTTTTTTTTTTCGTAAACAGACCTTCCACGAACTAATTTTAGACGTTTATCATTTGATCACTGCAGGTAAGACAGCACATTTACGTTATCATTATTAAATGCCCCATCTATTCATCAGATGAACTATTGATGCTGAACTATTACTGAAGCCGTGTTCTTCCAGAGTAGTTACTTTAATGGTCTTGTGCCTGCTGTAATAGTAATGCAGCAAGAAAAAATTCAATAAAAACTGAAACGATATGTGTACCTTCCCATGATTAGTGTCTGCAGAGATTGAATCTGATGGCTAAAAGAATACACAAGTGAAAAAATAATTAGGAACAATTATTGTGTACATTCCGATCTTTCAAATCTGTGGAATTGGGACTTGACTTGACTTTTCCCTGGCCAGAATATGCTTCATTTGACCTTCTGAGGCAATATTTATAGATTGAAGGAATATTTATGCAAAATTTCTGTTTAGAGTTTGCTGCTTGAAGTGCTAGAGTGAAAGAAGGGAGTTAGTAGAGGTGGGTTACAAATCCTGTTGTAAATCAGATAGTTCAAGAAGTTACCATCCACACATACAAACCACCACTCCTTGGCTAAAAGCTGGGTGGATTATGGAAGCATCCGTGACAGGGGGTGCTGATTGTGATTGCCAATTGCTCTCTAATCCATTTCAGTGCAAAGACAGTGAGTGTTTCTGCTTGAACCATCTTCTGTGCTGGAGGTGCCCAACATGGCAATGGAAGTGAGTTGGGGAGTATTACAGCATCTGCCCCTGTGGCTCAGTGGCTGTGAGTGCTGGAAGCTACAAGTTACTGAACTGCACTAGTTTCTTTCACAGATTTTCTTGTTAACCTAATTTGCATAGAATCAGGTAGTGGGTATTGGCAGCCACTCAGTATAGGCCTTGCTTTAATGTGCAAGTGAATCAGCAAAATGTTATTTGCTTCTGTCAGCATGATTTCCAGCTGATTTTGCTAAAAAGAATGTGTATTTTTTCTTCTAGTTTGTCTCTGCAGCCATTTGAATACCCAGTTTGCACACCAGATGGGACTGTCTTTGACATTCTGTAAGTTACTGTCTTAGCTTTATTTTTGTGTTGCCAAACTGCTTGGTTACAACTGTGTAATCATCATTTGGTCTTAACAAGTTGACAAAAGTATTCATTCCCATCAAAAAATAATGGAGGTTTCTAATGGCACTTGTCTCTTATTACTTTATGCCTTCTCTTTTCAGGAGCATTGTTCCTTGGATAAAGAAATATGGAACGAACCCAATCACAGGAGAAGTAAGTAATGATGTGTGTATTTACATGATGTGCTTGCTTTCCTTATGTTGTTTCCTATTAATGTGTGGGAGAAACAAAAAAGCCTTAATGAAAGCAAAAGAAGTTGAATGGGAGTACTGTTTTGAAGTGTGATATTTGTGAGATCAGCTTTGATGGAATTAGTGTGTAAGTTTACTAGGAATCTACTTATAGCTTAAAAAAAATATACTTCTAGATTTGAGACCTGATATTCCTTCACTGTCATCCTGCTAATGATCTTTGTAGTAGAAAATAATCATCCTCCAACTGTGTCTGTGGAAGAAAGAGGAAAGCTTTTCTTTATTTTGCATTGATTTATAAATAATGTGGCAGAGGAAATGTGCAGTTCATTTATATAAAATCCCAGGACATCTTGACTTTTTTAAAGGTATGTCAAAATTAAAATCTGTATAGATAGAAATACGAGCTCTTTTGTTACTGCTAGTGATGCCAAAAAGCCTGGCTGGTCAGTGATGGAAAGGGCTCTGTCCTGCTGCCTCGTGTAAGCCGAATTCCAGTCTGTGCAGGGCAAGGTGCTGGCACGCTCACTTCTCCATCTCTGATTAAACTTGCAGTGATGTTTCCTAACCAAAGGGTATTTGGCTTTATGGAGATTAAAGAGATTAATAGGTGATACTATGAATGTTAAACTTAATCTGCAAAATCTTTTGAGTTATCTTGACAATATATTTCAGAAAGCTTCTGACCTGCCTCTGTTGTGATAGTTCACTGTGAGACTAGGATTTCACACTGTGATCAGCGCCTTAGTGGTTTTTCTCCCCCCTTTTTCAGCATAAATGATAATTACGAAGGGATACTTTCTATAGTAGTGTGAAGTTGTAAAGCACCAGATAAATATGAAATACTGGAAGTATTTCCTTGAGGTTTTTTTTGGTTGGTTTGTTGGGTTTTTTTAATTGTGTTAAAAGAGACTACATTGTTTGTGAAGGCATAGAGGAAAATTTTAAACGGAAATTGTTGCTTTATCTACTGAAACTTGTGTTTTCCTTCAGTCAGTGCAGTTACTTTCCCGAGCATTAGGTGGCAGCCCTTGACCAGGATTGTTGGTTGGTTTGCAGATGGCTTTGTGGGATGTGATTACGTTTGAAACATCTTGTGTTTGATTAAAGATTTTCTCAGCAGAGAGATACGAGGAGAAGCTAAATACAGATGCAGCATTCCAAACTCTGAACACGAACAGGCTGTCTGAGACTCAATATCTTCAGTTATAGCAAACTGCAGGTGTGTTTGTGCAATGGAGAGATGATTGAAGGTCTCTCTTCACACATGAAGAGACCAATGTATTGTTGAGAAGGAATGGAATTGCAGCTATTTAATTTGTTTTCACCAGCCTCCCACACCTTGCTGTTGTGCATTCATTGGGAGTTTTGGGATGTTGCCAGATCAATTTTTTCCACTCACAGCAACTCCATGATGCCTGTTCTCATGTCAGACTGTGAACCATGATGTGGTTTAAAATTACTTCAGGTAAATGCCAAGCAAGAAATGTGATGTGTCCAGTGTTTTTTTGTAGCACAGAGAAGGGGAGATTGTGCAGAATATACTTGGCTCAAATAAAGTCTGACTATTGGTTTACTCAGACTTGTGCATCTATAGTTGATCTGAGGTGCACCTCTAGTTCTTCTCAACACGCATCCCCTTTTCCTCTGTATCACTCTATTTGGGGAGCCCTCTCTTCTTCCCTTTTAATCAGTGGGAGACTTGTGCTGTACAGCTCTGCCCTCCGCAGGATGAAGGCATTTCTGACCACCTGGAAGAAAGAGGGAATGCTTGCTTTCCAGAACAGCACACAACCCTGCTGAATCCAGCTCTGTGGAGCTAGAAGTTGAAGAGCAGGGTTGAAGGAGTGTCGTGATTTAGCCTTTGTTTCCCAGAGGGCCTGCTCTGGTTTTCAGAGGGGAAGATAGTGTTGAGCAGGAAGGGGACGGGAGTGCTGGGACAAGGCAGGGTAGGTGGCAGAGGAAGTCAGTGAGTGGAGCTTGTGCATCTCTAGATTTTAGTACCCTCTATTTAATCTATCATTGTGTGTGCACCTTCTGTTACTTGTAGAGGTTGCTTGTTGTGGAAACCAGAAAGTATTTTCTGTAATGAGTTAGTGACTTACAGAAACTTAAGACGCTGGGTTTGTTTAAAAAGGAATTGAGTCAGATTAGTTGCAGTGCCATGTTTTGTATGATGACTTATAAAGTTACTTTGCAGAGACTGATGATTTGTCATTGGTGATGAGGCTCTGGAGAATTTTTAATTTTTTTTGTCCTGAAATTAAAAATTATAATGAAATCCTCTGTGGCTTGTACTTCTGTTGTTCCCGTTTGCTACAGGGCAAATGTTTTAGAGAAGTCAATAGGCTACTTGGAAACGGCATTGTTAATGGTGCACTCTTGTTACTCACTAATTCTGTCTAACTGTCTTATTTCTGAAGTGGACCCCTCAGTGGGGAACTGGAGAGCCTTGCAATCATTAATATATTTATCTTCACAGTGCTCCCAGGGAGTAGAACTGTACTAGTCTTTTATTAATTGGATGTTTGTGAACTGATCTACAAGTGACTTCTCTGATTTTGCCCAGTCCTGAGCTATTGGACCAGCCTTCCTTTTTAAAGAAATTTTGCAGTGCCACGATCACAGTTATTCTTTGATATGTTTAAAACATTTTAAAATATTTTTGCTTTCCTTCCCTATACTTCCTCATAGTTTATGGGTTTTTTTTCTTGTTTCTCCAAACATTCTCCTGAGGTGCAGTACGGACACCAATATCCATTTATGAGAAACAGATCACCATCAGCCTTTGTCTAGAGTTTCCCATAAACTGTTCCAGAAAGTAGCTTTAGATTTATTTTTTTCCCCTTTTCAATAGAACCTTGCAGTAAAAAATACTTCTGTTACCACACCAATAATTTTGCAAGAAACAGTGCATCTCTTGTAGCTGAACTACAGCCTGTCTGATGGCATTGGCTCACTTGTTGGTTTGTTGTTTTTTTTTGTCAGCTTTGCTGGGACACTACCCTAACTTATGTTTACACTACAATTGCATAAAATAAAGAGAAAAGTCATAGTTAGCTCATTCCTTTTTACTGAGAACAGCACTTTGGCTTCTTGGGCTTGCAGATAGTTGCAAGCTTGCCAGAACGTTTCATGTAGCGGTGATATGACAGCAGTGACCAGCATGCCCACACAAGTCAGCCAGCTGGGCTCAGGAGTACCTGTTTCCAAGAAATTAAATCGGTCAGAGCATTTCTGGTTTGATGGAATCTCAAATATGAACAGATGACAGATCTGCATGACGGTAGCAGCGTGCCTTTCGACAGGAATTTCAAGGAAATTGTTCTTTGTTTCATGGATATGTCATATGTGGGCTGAGCTATTTTTCTGCTTTGCATTGTAATGTTTGATATAAATACCTATTTTTTCACTCGGATTCAGTAACATTCTAACTGTATGTGGTCAGCCCAGATTATTGTGGTGTGCTTCAGCTCCTTTCAAGACTGGCTCTGTATCCTTGGACAAATATCTCTCTTCTCTCTCAGAAGTAGCTACGGTCTTTGTCCCTTGTTCCCCCTTTTCTGTGGGAATTTAGTTTCTTTTAGACAGTTGAAAGTCAGTTTGTCTCTGGCGTTTGCTTCTAAGGCTTTGGTCCAAAGTCAATTTTGTGACTGTTTTAAGTGTATCTGCTTTTAAACTCACCTATATGAATTCTTTCTGCACTACTCAGCAAACTAAAATCCATGTGTCTGCTGGTCCTGCCTAACCCAGAGAGGCAATCCTCATGTTAAGGGCCGTGTGCAGCTGTGTGGTTATAGTGTGTGTATGGTCTTGAAGGGCAAACAGGATTCAGTTTAGTTAATTCGGCTGGAGCTTAACATATGCCTAAGAGTGAGGTTAAGAGACCTGAGGATGCTTTGTGGTAGATGTATAAGACCAGGAGTCACGTTTCTGGTCTGAATGAGGCAGAACACAATTTGTGTTGTGCCCTGTCCCATGCAAGCTCAGGATCCAGACCTACAGGCCAGAGAGAGTTTTTTCACAGGTGTCACAAGGTTTTAGCTTCTTACTAGGTTAAACAGGAAATTTTTTATAAACACTGAGGATTTTTTTTTAGGCTTAGGAAAGTCTTTTGCTTGGGCTGCCTTTGAAGATAACCATAAAAATGAGTGTGGGGCATTTAAAGAAGTAGTAGAAGGCATAGCCACTGACATGGAAAATGAGGACTAACTTTGGAGTCAGGAGGCTGAAAAATCTCTTGACTTTTCCCAGTAGGATATCTGCCTTCTTAAAAGAGAGCGCTGTATCCAAAGTTTTGCTCTGACTTAAAGATAAATATTTGCTATTTTTTCCCACACTCTTAATTCTGTATTTACCAAATAAAAATGACTTGGGGTGAGATTATGACTACTATGATGAAATAATTGCAGTACAGGTGTCTGCTTCACGCAGTGAGCCTGTCTGAACACTTTGAAAGCAACCAGAGATGCACACCTTGTACCTGCATTGCCCTGCAGCAATGGCAGAGCCTGTAACCGACACCACCTACCTCCAGCACTGCTCACGTAGGAATGTAAGCAGTGCCTGGTTTTTAATAGTTTATTTTAAATAAGGTTAGTAGGGTGATACTTGCCTGAATAATTACAGGCACTTTCAAAACCAGTAACTTCTTACTGGTTTTGAAAAAAAAATTGCAACTAAGTGTATTATTTCAAAACTTTGGAAAGTCATTCTCAAATACATTCCTTAAACATGTTTATTTGCTAATTCCTCTCCCAAATGATAGTGGCTATTGTTACTTCATTTTATTGTGAAAGCATGGTTTCTTTAAAATTTGATCAACTAGATTTCAGTCAGCCTCATGGAAATCAGTTGCTGGTCTTGCAGTGAGAGAAGCTTGCTGACCAGGTTAATGGAGAGAATATAGAGAAGATTACTTTTTTTTTTTACCACTGAATTTATTAATCCCACTTTAAAAATGAACAAAAAACCTTATAGCACTTTTTTTAATGCGCTAAAAAAGTTTTTGGCTGTCTAAATTAGGGAAATCCTGCCTTAAATGGATGCAGAAATTAGAGCAAAGGTGAAACTTCCTTAAACATAAAAGTGTTTTTACCGTGTACTTATTTTGAAAGCACAGAAACAGAAAACAATAATTGTTTCTTCACTTGAGAAGTGAACATCGTGAGAAAGCAGGCTTAGGTTTTTTTTCTTATTTTGAAATATTCTGAATAAAGAAACTGTAGCATGTCAGGAGTGTGAGAAATATCAAGTACTGTAGGAACAGGTGTTAAAGTACACGGTAGTTCCAGCCAGAGCTTTATAGTTCAGTACAAATTGCTCCCCACCTCTATCAAACCATCAGCGCAAGGCCCGTGTGTTTCATGACTGGATTCCTGTAAGTGGGTTGCATGAGCTTCACACTGAGTCAGAGGTGTTGAGATCAAGATCACAAACAAAACTCATCCAATGCTGAGTTGAGTGGAATAGGTCTCCGGCCTGAACCAGGAGAGGACAAGTTCAAGTTTCATGTGACCTGTATTAGCTAAATCAACAGTGACTGTGGCTTTTAACTCGGTTCATATGGTCTGTGTGGTAATTTACTGCAGATTGCTCCTTTAATTGTGTTATTCCAGGTGTGTTTCTAGATAATGAGCAGCAAATAATGGATGTCATCAGACAAGGATCTGTGGTTTGAAGGTGACCTTTTTCATGGCAGCGTAGCAGTAGCTGCTGTTGGAATACATTGTCAGGAAAATGTAATAGCTGGAGATAATGTTCAATGGGATGCACTTTCAGAGTGGTTGTTTAGACCTTTCTGCAACATGATGGTAATATTACCTTAGGATTTTGGTGGTCTTCTAAAGATGGCACACTGCAGCAGGAGTCAGATTTTCCTTGTGACTTTTCATCTTTTCCTCTTGAAAAGTTTTCTTCACTCATTCTGTTTCCAAAGCTATTGTGCTTACTCTGAGCATTTTCATTCTTTGTTTAAATACAAAATATTGAGGGGAAAATGCTGTGCAGCCCTGCATAGGCAGGCTATCTCCACATCAGTTTTCTGTATCTAGAGTGCTGGGACTATTTAATTAAGAGCAATTAAGTTAGACCAACTGAGGTATTTTTTGCTATGTAGAAAAATTCAGGAGTGAGACATATTCCCTCCTTCATTGTTTTTTTTTTTTTTTCCTTCTCAATTTCAGAGCAACAGCACCTGAAATCCAAGTAGTCTGCTATGGTTTCTCCTTGGGGCTTTGGAAATGAGTGATCATTTAGGTGGATCAGTAACTTCAGGTCTCATTTGGCTGTAGCATAACTGATGTATTAATGAGAATTTTGATTTTTCTCTAGAGAACAGTTTTCACGTACATGTCAGAAGAAGTTGGCACATCTTCAGCTTTGAAATTCAAAGTATATTTCTTGATTTGTCTGATGCAACTCAGTCAGGTCTTCAGATATTACATAGGTTTAAATGTCAATTGCCTCCTTTTTTTCCCTTTTGTTAAACTTACTGTATTTTTTCCTGTACATTTGAAGTCAGGGAGGGAGTTTTTCTTGTTTATTTGTAAGAAAAGTTTCAGCAGGGGGTGGGAATACATTTTTGTTCTGGGTGAGTAATAGCTTATTACAGAGTAGAGAACAAAGCTTACAGAAAGAAAACCAAGGGAAGCTTTGTTGTTGAAAAATGATTCAGACAAATCTGGCTTAGTTGGTTTTCATGTGTTGCAGAAAGAAGGGTGAAATGATCAGGAACAGAAAACTGGATGACTCTGAGGTCTTCAGCTCTCTTGCAGTTTGCTTTGCAAACTGTGTGCTCTGTCTCGAACCAGTGTTTGCTTTCTTCCTGCTATGACTGCCGAGAGGTTCTTCTGATGGTTTTTCATCTGATAGATATCTTCTGTAAATTTGGGGTTTGACCAGCTTAGTCTCGTTTGTATTTGTGCCAAAATTGCGCTTCTCTGTTAGTGTTTACAGCTGTGTATTTGGTACAGAGGAATTTAATGCTTTCTTGACATTTTCTTGTTGAGACTTGTGTTTTCCTGTCAGATGTTCTTTTTGCCTTTAAGTTCTCTATACCCTAAATGGTCACAGTTGTCCTTCTCTGCATCTGTTTAATTTTAATTTATCTTCTTTGAACAGAGTTAATCTTGACTATACACAGTAAATGCTGGGTGAATGCCTGGTACCGTGGTGGGAACATTTTCTAATCTCTTCCTGAAATACTTTGATAATACTTTGATATATTACACATGATAGTGTAAAACAGAAAACAGTTTCAATGTATGTGTTGAGACAGGAAGGGTGCTTTCAGAATATGATAATATGTTGTATTTTCTCTTGATAACTTGGGTCATTTCAGAAGCAGGTACTATTTATAAATAAGAGTTAGCCAGGAAGAGCAGTGGTTCTTTCTTTTATCTTTTTTGTTTCTGGTTGAATGTTGCTGCCTATGTTTCTGTGGCCTCTTGCATTCTTTCAGGCACCGGTGGTTACAGCCATCATCATTAAGCATCTCTCTCCAGGTGCATTTTTGTCTGGAGAAAGCAGCCACAGGCTGCTGCTCAAATGCCTAGAATCCACTTTGAACAAGATGAACTCTTTAATATGCAGCAACTGAACCATGTCGTCTTACCTCATTTGCTTCAGAAATTATTAGCTTTTAGTCAACAGTCTAAATGAGTTAATATTTGACTAGTGACCATAAATTTTCAAGGCCCCTGGATAGAAATGCATGAGGACATGATTCCTACCCAGAGGAATGACCAGAAAGTCGTGTGTCATAACTGGAAATGGTCATAAAACACAGGGAGGTCAAGGGGATAAAGGTCTCGGCGAGACTGATGACCTGGAAGGTGATTCCTTTCTTGTTGGGTTTTCTGAAACTTTCCCACTCTCCTTTGTTACTGACAAACACATGAATAGTTGGTTGTTTCTCTTCCAAAGTTGTATCTGTGTGTTTTACAGTAGTGCACCCAGCACCACTAAGAGTAAGCCTTTATCTGTCCTAAAAGGTGGATTGATTTTTCAATTCCCTATGTCTTTGGGAAACAGCATGAAGAAGATGAGATTTGCCTAGGCTTACTCTTCAAGTGCTTTATCAAAAGGAGATGTTTAAAACCCTCCAGTGTCATGAGTCACTGGCCAAGCTGCTGTGCCTCCTTCACACCTTGCTGATGAGGATTGTGGTGGTGATGGACACTGTTTTATCCATCAAGCCAGCTCTGGACATACGCAAATAAATGTATCTAGCATCATTCCTAATGCATTATTTCCCTTACAGCAAAAAAAGTATTTACATCTTGGTTTTACAGACTGAACAGATGGTCTTTTTTTTTTCCTTTTCCATGTTTTGGTGGAAGTGTGCACATTGGATGGGGTTTTGTGAATGTGACACTTGAAAAACTAGCAGCTGTGAAACGCTCTAGCCTTAAATGAGATGCAGCATGAGGTTTCCCACAGATCCTTACTTGCCTGTTTTTCACCAGAATTGGAGACTAGCTTTTTGATGCTTCTGCAAAGCTTTATTTTCCATGAACTGTGTTGTATTTGGCTGTGGGTCTCTGGGTTGATAGAATTCTGACCGCATTAAGACTGCAAATTTAATCTTGCACATGAAACGACTCATCTTTTTTTCATGGTAATTTCTGTTAACGTGGTCTTTGATAGAGCAACATTATTGCTAGTATCTGTGAGCCATGTGTGTTATCAAGCATATCTTTATGATTCTCTGGACAAGGCTTTGGTGACCATATGGTGTCAGTTTAATTAAAATTTAAATATGGAAATACAGTGGTCTGGAAGTGGGTAATGAGGGACCTTTTGTGTCCATTTCCATACCAGTTCAGTAGTAGATGAAAGCTGCAGTTAAAACAGCAGCTTCATCCAAGAATGTGAATTGCGGGCATCATCTTAGCATTTGGTAGACAGTTGTCCATGTGATAAATACTTAGCATTTTTGCTGTTGAACTGAACATAGAAATTATACTTTGAATCATGAGACCATTCTGGCCTCTTGGCTGCTGACCCCAAATTTTTCATGAAATATTAAACTACACGAAGATGGCTTATCTTGTTAAAACAGCGCTGCTGTTTCCAGTCACGTTCCCATAATATTTAGACTTGCTGAGGATTTCCAATGCCTTTTATCATCATTAAATCCATTTACAAGATCTGAAATAAGTAACATTATTCATGGAGTTATTCCAATGCTATTAATTCATATCCTCGTATTTCTTGAAGGTTTTATAGCAGGGAAAATTGTAAGAGGGCTTCTTCAAATGTGAAGTTGTATGAAAAGAGTAACAGGTCTCATCTTTAAAGGAACCAAAGAATTTAATAAGAAATTCATTTGTTGTTGTTAAGCTACATTTGGTACTTGGCAGACAACACTGTTTTAATATTCGTATTTGGTTTGTCTTTCTCTTCCATTTGAGGTAACTCGGTATTGCTTGTTTTGGTGGGATGAGAACCTACCAAATGGCCATGCCAGCACTGGATGAATTTGTTCTTGTGTTGTCAACCAGTTCAGACACGACACGTTAATTTTTCACCATGATAGCTTCACTGGATTATTGTGTGCTCCTGCCAGAGGCCATTCAGAAGGGTGTCCAATCCCCGAGTGTTGAACATGTTAAAGCTAACTCAATTACTGTTGATAGAGCAGGAAAGTCTGTATTTACTGAATACAGCTCTTGCTGCACGTCACCAACTCTACCCATGTGTGGGTAGAGAATCAAATGAGCCCATTTTGATTGCTTTTCAGGGTGATGCATATCCAACAGGATCAGAGCCTCATTAAAAAGAAGAACATGCAGCCACAGACCAAAGAGATTCAGAGTGTAACTAATTGATGCGTGGAGATTGTAGGTCATATCTTCATGAGACACACAGCGATGACAGAGAATGATTTAATTTGAAACAATCAGCATGCTTCATCCACGAGTAGCCACAGTGCCCCACTAACCTACACGTCGTAATAACCTCTGCTTTGGGTATCAATACAGGATGCTGCCCTTTGGGTCCCACAGAACAGGTGCTGTCAGCTGACAGATGAGAGCGTGTGAGGTGGTGGGGCTTCTCACTGCTGCAAGAAAGTAGGTCATGGCCAAAAGTAGCCTTGGCTGCCTTTGTGCAAGTGTGCCTGTGAGAGAGGAGTCAGCTGAGAAAGGAGCTTGCAGAGTTTTTTGGTTTGTTTTTTTAGCCCTTCCTTGCTGTGGACCAGCTGGCACTATGTGCTGTGAAATGTGTCTGCTTTCCAGTATTTTTGCATAAAATATTTTTAGAAGTGAATATG
The DNA here is from genome assembly GCF_000700745.2 of Antrostomus carolinensis. Taxonomy (NCBI): domain Eukaryota; kingdom Metazoa; phylum Chordata; class Aves; order Caprimulgiformes; family Caprimulgidae; genus Antrostomus; species Antrostomus carolinensis. Next base: position 12,056 of record NW_010326434.1, read on the forward strand.
CAGCCCTTATTTCTGCTTAGGGGAATTAGTGCATGCTTGTGGCCTTTAATTTTCATTAAGAATTTAGAATTGTAATTAGATCAAGTGTTTTTAATAAACATTTTTTCCTTGCTTTCTTTGTTGGAGATTGACTGAAACTGGATGGTAGGTGTGTGTCGGGGAAATTCAGGTTGGAAATAGTTTTGAGTCTGAGCTGTGTATGCAATATTTGAGCTCTCTTATGTTTTATTAGTAATAAGAAATACATGAAAACAAGTACTTTAACTCATTTTAGGACTCATTCACTCCTGCTGTCTCTTCCTGTGAAGACTGGTGCCTGTTTGTGGCATAATGGTCATTTCCATGGCAACAAACTGTGTGAAGGTGCATGGAAAGCTTTGACTTTTGATGGAGAATAAATAAAATCAGACTCACCCACATGCAAGATAACCCTGCTTCTATGTGAAATGAAGAACTTGAGAGTAAAAAAAAATATTATACAGGTTTTCTATATCATGTTCTTTCATAGTTTCCTGTGTAATGTGTAGGTGTTTCGAAATTGGACCTACTGGACGTCCTAGCATGCGGCTGGACTCCCTCCTTTGTGGCTGCTCCATGAGCAGGTGACTGATGTTGCTGCCCGACCTTGGGCACTGACCTGCCTTTGTAGGCCATGGCAATCCTCCATAGCAGATCCTTGCCTGGTTTTGCTGTTCTGATGCTCCAGAGATTTCCTTTGGCAAAACACTAAATCCCTCTCTTGTCTTTCCATGCATTAAGCATGTTAATCAACTTTTAAAAATATTTCAGAGGTGCTGCCCTAATTATATTTCCCCCACATATTTTCTCATATAACTCTTGGTCCATTTCCATCCCTTTTCATAAATACATTGCACAAACAACATCCTTTACCAGTAGTGGGAAATTCTCTTGTGATAAGACGTGGGAGTGCTCGGGTACAAAGCTGTTGCCAGCTGAGCTGAAGTGCAGAGGTGCTCCAAAGGGCATGAGCTAACATACCAAGGTCACTTCTTCAACACAACTTCACAGGAGGCCAGTCTGTGCCAATAAAAGTTTCTAATGTTCATACAGTACTTCAATATAGAGTTCTTACTCTGGAAAAAGACTCCAAGCAGTCCATGTATTTAAACTCCTATATGAAAATATATATTAAAAAAAAAAAAAAATATATATATATTTACTGTTGACATATAAGACTACATAAGTGCTGGTCTCAGTAGGGAACAGATGCCAGCATGAGCAGCTGAAGCAGCATGAGTAACTGATGCTGAAAACTAACATTTTTCCATATTATGGAAAGATGTGACCTGAAATACCATACCATTTCCCTGGGTACAGAGTCAGAGTCCGAGGACTTGGCAGCACTTCTAACAATACATCATAGGTTGACAGATGAAACGGCGTACTGCAGTTTTTGCTGCCTTTAAAGTCTGTACAGCAGTTTAGTCTGTCTTTTCCACTACAGTTCTCTCAAGGTATAAATCTGAATCTTAGATCATGCTAAATTGTTTCTTAGGGAACTGTTTCCATTTTTGTTTAAAGATTATCTGCTCGTATGTTTTGGGGATAGCTCAGATCTGCCAGGAAGATAATTTAAAGGCTTTCCTTCAAATTGTCAATGTTTCCAGTGGTTATATTTCTAAAGAAGCTTTTTCTGGAATGTAATTTTTGAGCTGTTGCACAACATGTGCACAGATGGATGCTGCTTTGTGTTAATAAGTTGTTTAGGTTGAACAGATCTGTGCAGGATCATATGTTCATTTTGGCAACTCTACTGTTCCCCTACTACTTTTTTGACAATTTTGTTCTAGTTAGAAGATAAATAAATGAATAAAGCTCTTAGTTGTTTCAGAAGCTGCCGTTGCCTTTGCTCTCTCTTTTTGTACCCCCTGCAGTGTGCAGATGTTGTGGTTTTGAGGAATCCCCTTAAGGAAAAACAGCAGCAGTGGTCTTCCATCACCTAACTAAATATAACCTAACCTGGCCTCTTCCTTCCCTTCCCATCCTGCTCCTACTAGCCCTCGTTGCTCTTCTTGCTAATAAATTAGAGAGACAGTTACTTTTCTGGCATATGAGCCTGACAGTTGGCTGAAAATCATTTGAGAAGTGCCCTCCTATAAACGAATGAGTCCAACTGTCATAATGTGTACTCTCTGAACCAAGAATATGAATTTTGATTAGGCAGAAAAAAATCCACTGACATAGTTCCACATGATTTTGTTATCACTCTTTGCCATAATGATTGAACGAGCAGCATCGGCACCGTGGCTGACAGATCTCCACTCTTAGCTGTTTATAAAGAGCTGTCTGGGTTATAAAAACCTCCCTGATCTGCTCAGGTACATGTTTTGAGAAGAGAACCAATTGTTTCTTTTAAAAGGCCTGTGCTATGTGTGCTTTTAACGATCAGTTTGGCAATGAAACTGTCTCTGGCAGCTGATACAATCGCAGGGTTAGTTGTTTTTTTTATATATCTGAGATCCTGACTCAGCCTTGCAGCTTGCTGGGCAGGACTTCCTCTCCAACTGGGTGCCCAGTCGAGCGCTACCTGACCGTCCTAGCGGGTCGTGCTGATGGGGTGGCCCCAGTAGTAGGATGCCCCGTCCTGCCAGCGATGTGCTCAAATCACACACTGACCCTGTGAAGCGACTGGCAGACGTTACTGAAGGCGCAGTGTTATTTTGGGTGTGCTTGCAACTTTCATGTCTTAAGGGGAAGGCTGTGGGGATGGAACAGCCTGATCATCCAGAAGCATTTGCTGACCTGATAGCTTGTCTCTCCCTGTGTCAGAAGGCTCCTCTGGAGAGAGGGCAGCAGAAAAATGCCATAGACATTCTGATGAAAGATGGGAAAGCAGGAGTTAGCTTCATTTGTGGTGTCCTCTCTGGAGTCAGAGAACATTGCCTTCATTTTGTCAGCCTGCAGGACCTCCTGACCTCAGCTGCCATCTCTGTTCCCTCTTCCTCGGAGTTGTTACCTGGGGATTAACTGTCCCAAGATCCCTCCTGGAATTCCCTTCGTGTCCCGAAGTGCCTCTCTGGAGAATTTGTGTTTCTTTTTCTCTTCATTATTGGTAATTATCATGTGGGCTCTGCTACCTGTTACCTGAAGTAAAAGAAAAATTACAGTTATTTCAGAAAAGGTAGTGAGCTTGATTGCCAGAATGGTTTCCTGGCTTTACGACTTTCATCGAGGTCCCTTCTGAATTGTCACCTCTGGTCAGCAGCAATGATCTTTGCCTCTTAGGTTTTCATGCAAACTCCCCTTTCAGTTTGTGCTAAGGCGGTTGTGCAGCTTCTCAAGTTTGTTGGCTCTGGTTAGCCCTGTACTCTGTCAAGCTACAACACTGTAAATAAATGTATCCCAGTTGTCGGGCGCCGTGAGCCTTGTTTTTGTGGGCTGTCAGTGACTTAAATTCTCAGGGCTCTGATGATTCAGACAACTTGCAATGTATTATTAATAAATAACGTACTATTAAAATCCTAACACTGATGTTACCATTTCCTTTTATTTCCACAGTTAGATTCTGTTGTGATTAATTATTTTTTTTTTTAATGCTTCATTTTCTTTAGAAACTAGATGCCAAATCACTTATAAAGCTGAACTTTGCTAAAAACAGTGAAGGTAAGTGCAGTAAGTTTCTGTGGCTTTATTTTTGTTTTCTTAGTGAGTACCTTAATAAATCCTGGTTTTTATTAGTCATGGTAAAGTTACATAGTTGGTGTTCTCTATTATGGTTTTTATTTTTTGAGTAGAATAACTGCTTCTTGTGAGTGACATGTTTACCTTTTTGTTCTGTTTTTTTTTTACACTGGGGAGCTGTAAATTTTTCAGCAATTTCACTTTACTATAGCTGCTACTGCCAGTAAGGTACTGTTTAAGGAAAAAATTCAGAAAAGGCTAAGTTTCTATAATACATTATCTTTTTTCTAACTTGCCTATGGCTGTATTTGCTGCTCACTTGGTTTTGAGCAACTTTTTGTTTATAAAATGAATGACTGGGGGATTTTATGAATAGCAGCACACAAGAAAGCAGCTTCGAGTTTTATTTCTGTGGGGTTAAAGATATAAAATCTGCCATCTAAGAGAGGATGCTAGGAATAAAAGAGAAGAGTGAAGATGAATTCATCTTTACAAGGCAGATAATGGTTTATTTGAAATGAGAGTGGCAAGGCTTAGGTGGGAATAAAATTCTGAAGTGTCTGTCTCCTTATCTTACCAAAGTCCATGGACTACAAGTTCTTTCCTCTAGCTGATGGATTTCTTCTGCATTTTGTGTTCCATCTGTCTCAAGAGCAGGGTGTTAAAAAATGATCAATAGTTACCACGGCCAAGGTTTTTGAAAGGTGCTGTGATATTGTGCTTTCCTTAAAGAAGTCCAGTTTGTAATGCTGGGGTGGAATGACAGCAGCCATGCAGTCTCAGAAACATTTTCCTTAAAAAGGTGCATGCTGTGTCATTAACAGGTCAAGGAAAATGCAACAAAAGAGGAAGAGTAAAATGTTGCATTTCTGTCTATCAGCAAACGTTTATTTAAATCTTAACATGTAGGATGGTTGTTATGTATGTAGGATCTTCTCTGTTCACACCTATATGATAAAAAAAGTCTTCAGATATTGCAGTTTTTTCCATTGAATGATCCCTCCTTAGCTGAGTACCTTATATCCAGATCAACAAGTGTGTGTCCTCAGCAGCTCTGCTTTTGCTAGAACTGAAAACATGGCAGTTTGAGCTTTTTGATGCAGCTGGAGTGAGGTCTCATGTTTTACCAGCATGTTTCTGTATCCATCAGTTGGGCCATACCCTGATGCCACTTCTAGAAATCCCTTTCTGAACTTTCTCCTGAATTTCAGACCCTTGTGGCAATGGCTTTCCTTCAGCTCTGGTGGTATTAACAGAAACAGTCCTCAGCTTTTACTTGCATCTGCATGCTGAAGGTCAGAGTGGTTCCTCTGGCTGATCAGTTATCGGTAAATACTAGGTAGGTACATGTCTCTCCTGTCTTTGCAGGTGCTGTGAGCAGTCTCTGTTCTGGCCTCCCCGCTGGTTTTGATTTTTAGATGGTAATTAGGAAAAAAAGAACCAAACAGGCCCAACCTACTTCAAAACTCTCACCCAAACCCCCAGGTCTAGCCAACTGATCAAATATTAATAACCTTCTAATTGCTTTCTGCTGAGATCATCCAGACATTTTTCTTTTTCCTCGCACATTGACTTCCACCAGTTTGCTCGTTGTTGACATGCTTAATATTTATGCTGACCCTCCTGGGAAAATTCACAGCTTGATTAGAGCAGAAGCTGGGTTCCTTATTGAATAACATGTTCAGATTTAATGGCATTCTGCTTGCCACATTTGAATACAAAATGCTCTCCTCTCCTAAAAACACAACAGCTGCTATGAACTTTTTTTGTAGGATATAAGCTAAACTTTTATTCCTGGGAATGACACTGGAAACAGAGCACTGGGCACATTATAAGCTACAGGCTCGTGCTGTCAATAGAGCTTTGATTACAACAGTAATGATTATATTGTGGTACTTCATAGATACCAACCAAGTTGGACGAAGTTCTTTGTTGGGGGATTGAAGACAGTAGGTTTCAAAACTGCATTTTCATTGCTTGCTTTCTAATTCTCTTAAGTGTTAGTTTTTCTATTTGTCACTGAAGAATCAAAGTGTAGTTGATACACCATTAAATACACACTGAAGTTACACTTTATATTAGAAATTAATGTAAATATTCTTCACAGAGATAACAGAAATTAGCTATTTCAAAAGAGTTGCAGAACTTCATGCAAAATTTAAACTTTTTTCCCCTCCATCAGGTAAATACCACTGTCCAGTGCTGTTTACTGTATTCACCAATAACTCCCATATTGTGGCCATCAAGACAACTGGAAATGTATTTGCCTATGAGGTAGGCTTTCTGTTGCATTTCATTATTTATATTTTTTGCTTGATGCCTTTCATAAAAGATCACAAAATGCTCCAGAAAGATAGGTAAGTTTTATTCTTGTTTTACAGCGAGGGAAAATAAAGTACAAGGAGATGAACTGACTTCACAAATTGTTGTCCATCCTTTGCCTTCAAAATATGAACAACCCTAGAATATGATTTAAAAGATATTGGGAGATGAACTGAATTCACAAATTGTTGTCCATTTGCCTTCAGAATACGAACAACCCTAGAATATGATTTAAAAGATATTTTTAAAACATTTTCCTAAGTTAATCTGTAGGCACTAAATCTTGCAGACCAAAATAAGTAGCATTTATATGCTCCTCAGTTGAATTAATAGACAAATTTTCTGTTGTCTTCTGACAGAGTCATCACCAAAACATAAATTGCCTCATTTCTATTCATATGAATGAATAAAAAAAGAGTATTTTAGCTGCAGCTGGGGAAAGAGCAGAGGGATTGCCTTAATGGACATTTGAACTGCATTTTTATTTATGTTTTTTGAACATTTATGAGAACCCAGATGGAATTTTAGCTGTGACTTGTTTGCATAATCCTTACTGTGAAAGCAAAAAGTATTTATTTTTCAGTAGCAAATAAATCCTTCAATTAATAGGTCCATATCCAGTGCTGTAAAAAGTCTGAACACTGAAACATCTGCTTTTTGAAATCTGATGGTGGGAAATTCCAGTAGGAGTTTCAGATACTGAGAGAGGAACAAGCAGAAACCATTGCAATCAAGGAAAAGGCTGGATTCATCCCCTTTTTGAAAACTTGCTCTGTTGTGCTTGAACTGTCTTCATTCCAGCTATGAGAGCTGTCAAGATTAGATTAAAAGAGAAGGTATTTTCTCTTCCTCCCGGAAGCATGATGCTTTGCTGTGGTTAAAAGGCAAGAATAGTTTAAGAATAGTCTTTGTGAAATGCTTGTTGATATAGTAAAACTATTGCTCAGTTTGCTACTATTTGTAATACCGGGCTTCCTAAACAAGCTGTGCCAAGAGGGTCTGTTTCTCGTCTGGGGTACCACTTGAAGCAATAGCATTTATCAGTTTGTTATAAGCATATAACTCATTTACAGTCTCCTGGAAGTACTAGAAAAATATTATTACTTTTATCTAAGGAGAATAGAGGACATTTGGGTGAATAAGACGGATTGGGGTTGGTTTTTTTTGCAGATAGACCTCCACAGTCGTCTCTCTGTATGATGTATTTGTTTGTAACAACAAAGCATTTCTTCCACATTCATTCTTGCTATGAAATAGCACGCTGCTGCTTTGTTGAGCATCATTTAATTTTCTCAGGTGGACAGAAATGTTGCTGCAGGGTAGGCACAGCAGTCAGGGTGGACAGAGTGTGAGGGCTGATGGAACTCTGCTGTTGTATGAGCTGGCCTGGGACACGTGTGTGTCCCTAAGGGGTGCTGACAGTGGGGGAGATACAGACCCCTTGTTAAAGCTGCCTGTCTTATACCATCTGTAAAATACGTAACTTAGAAAACTGCAAGCAAGATTTTTTTATTTTTGCAGTATTCTTATGATTAATATGGTTAAAATTATATGCATAACTATGGAATGGAGACTGCAAAGTTCTTTTTAAAAAAAAAAACAAACAACAAAAACCACACAAAACTGTTGAGTTTTGTAGGGACAAAAGCTTCTCATCTATTAAAGCACACAATGAAAATATTGCAGCCAGAAGTTGAGAGTGAAGGGTGAAATTGTTTTCTTTATCATTTGTACTTTAAGGTTTTATTGGTATCATATATTTACTTGTAATATTTACACATTAGAATCTAATTTTTAATATCTTTTGCCTGGCTCTTAGGCAGTTGAGCAGCTGAACATAAAACCAAAAAGCTACAAGGATCTTTTGACAGATGAGCCATTCACTCGGCAAGACATTGTGACACTGCAGGTAAACATTTCTCTGTTACATGTCTTATTATACAGCTTTTTTTGCAGAGGATGAAATGTTGCTGTGTACACTGTTGTAGCAGGAATCTAGAATAATTGACCAGTGAAACATTGTCTACGTGATGAGTAGAAGGGGAACTGCTGTATTTTCTTTGTCTAGATGAGCCACAGAGATGTGCTATAACTTAGAGCTTGACAATCTACAGAGTGATTATTTTGTGCCTTGTAATAAGCAGATTGTTCACCTTTGTAAATGGAAGGAGAAAAAAAATGGTGCCCAGAGAAAGTCAAGGTTGCCATGTAAAAATGTGAATTTTGACAAATGTGTTTGCAGTTGCTCACTATTTCACTGTATCTGACTGAATATAAGATCTTGTGCATAATTGTAAGTTTTTGATATGAAACTACACATAAGATTTTGGTTTTTTTCCTATTGTTCTTACCTGAAAAATTGCTGTGACGCCTCCAGTTTATTGTGAGACTTAACAGAAGTGCATTGGTGAAAGACTGGGTAAAGGAAAGGTAAAGATATGTCTAGAATCCTCTTCAGCTCTAGACAGCCAACAGTATGTGGTCTATGTTATCAAAATAAAAGTGTTCTAGAATGTAAAATATATAAACTTTTAGGAAGTCCGTGTGTTACATTAAGACCAAAGTTGATGTCCATCTTACTTTTTTGAAGATGTCTAAAAGAGTCAAAGCTTCAGAAAAGCATTTTTTATAGAATGTTTCTCTAAATGTAGAGGAAAATAAGCAGTAAACCAGAGGATCTTTAAGTACTTGCCTAGAATGGCTCACAGATACCACCAATAATGGTTGCCTTTGGAACAGATGCCAATGTTGGTCTTTTACTGATTTTTAACAGAATTAAAACCTAAATCAAAACAGCATTGTAAATTTCAGAGTAGAAAAGATACTTATTTACAGATGAAGTTTAATATCAAAAGATCTAAAACTTTTGTTTAGAAGTAAGCATTTTTACACTTGCAAGATTTCAAAACAGGGAAACAAGATTCAAGGATCAATATTATTGGAGTCATGAGTTAGTATGCATCTCCTGAACAGTTAATTGCCACTAACCAAGATTAATACAGTCTAATTCAAGTAGAAAAATATTTTTCATTTATGTCTAAATTTAAATGAAATGTATGCCTTATTCTCTACTCCCCAGTGCTGAACAGCAAGTTTATAAATATTTTTCCTCTGTTCCTTTGGGCTTATGGCTGTTCAAGCTAATGCAACAAAGTAAAATGTTTTTAATCCATTGGAAGGAAAAAACATAGCTTTTTCAGATTGAAAGCTCACAACAGAATGTTATTAGAGTGTAACTGCATGGTTGCTAATGGGTTTGGAACAGTAAAAAAAAGACAACATGAGTGACTAAAAATGTTTCTGTGCATCAGTATGGAAAAACAAATTATTTTTAACAAATAATTGAAATGTGCAGTCATTGAAAAATATTTTGGTATGCTTTGTAGGTTTGGAATTGAATGTATGTATAAAGAGTGTGTTCCTGCTACATGCCTAGCTTTGATTTTTTATAAAAGCAAACAGATGCTATAGTCCTCTAAATCTCAAAATGCAACATCTAGCAATTAAGATCTCCCCTATATGGATTTTTATCAATGTTTTTCATCTTCATTCTGTTCTTGGTATGTTGGGTTTCTATCTTGCTTGGAAGAATGTTTCCATTAACAGAAACTAAGTAGATTATGATACATGTCCAGTCACTGGTACAGCTCCATGGAGGTCACAGCCATACACTGCCTATACCTCCCTCATGCCCATTTAGGATGATGTTCATAATGCGTGAGTAGATTTGTTCCTCTTAAGTAAAGAGCTCATTATGGATTGGTGTTAACTGCACTTCTGTAGTGTACAATCTTGCTATACACTATTCTCAAGTAAGTTTAGAAGTAGAAAAGCTACCTCCATCTTGGGATTGGACTGGAAGAGGTTTCGACCATCTGAATGTGCTGTTAACCAGCTAAAGTTTGACCCTTCACCAAATTAGGTGAAATATTTTTTTCAAAAAAAGATTTTCAACAAACAGACTAAAATGGCTTCAGAGTGTTGAATGAGAAGTTAGAGCTATTTAATGCACTGCACAACACCCACTGCAAGCTTGCAAGTATATCTTAATTTCTCCTATTCAGATGCTACCCTACCTTGACTTGCTTTGTTGAAGCTAGAATGCAATTTGAAGTGGTATGACTAGCCTGGGTATTAAAATTCTTATGTATACATCAGAATATAGTGGTATAGGAATCTGTTGTTATTTTCTCACAGTATTTTCTTCATGGAGATTGTTAAAAGACAGACCAATGTCTCCTCTGTAAGCTGTCTTATTGACATGACTGCAGGCAGCATGGTGGCTTCACACTGCCAAGCTCTACCACCTGTGGCTTTGTTTCTCAGCCAGAGTTCATGACTGCAATCTGTTGTGTTTCAATTTGTGGCTCTAGAGCTTCTTTCCCAAATCCTGCTTCTCTTAAAAACCTTTCAATTCTGTGTTGAAATTTATCACTTTCTTGTTTTCCCATTCCCCTGTGTAAATTGAGTGTTGTGGCATGTGAGAGAGCTGGAATTGAGAGTGAGTTGGTAACACTGACCCTGCTATTTGGCACAAAGGTAGACATAAAGGAAGTTGCTATAAAAAACATTCTTTGCTTTGCAAATAACAGCTGAATAGGACTGTCTGTAATAGCTGTTTATCAATAGAAAATAGCATTTCCAGAGGCTGACTCTGAATGTTCTAGGAAGCAGATGGGGTACCTGTGTTTGGTAGTGAAATACAACATGATAAATGGAAAATTTGAATAATGTATGTTTACAGATCATTTGTATGATCATATTTTTCCTTCTTGATACGTAAAGGGCAATCCTACAGCTGGTAGGGATGTTCTTTTACCAGAATAGCAATTGACCTCAAACTTGACCTCTCTTTCCTAATGTATATAATTAAAAACAAAACAAAACAAATTTGCTCTTTTCAGAAGAGAGTGAATTGCATAAAACTCTTTGTTCTGTTTTCAGTGCAAAACATTATTCAAACACTAATGTAATCCATCCCTGTTATCATTTCTGGTGAGCACCATCTCAGCTGATTGCTTTGATTTTAGTGATAGTTATTTGTGTCCTATTGCTATTAAGTTTACTTGTTAAAAAGGACAAATTATTTTGTATCTGGAATGAAAAAAAGCAAAAACACAACTTTAGTTGTTAATAACACTATCTTAGATCTGTGATGTGCTTCACTTTGTAAAGGAACACAGCATTTCCTGCACTTATATATATAGAAATTGCTTTTTTCCCTGTTGAAATGCAAATGTCCTGGGGTAGAGCATGGCAGTTTTTCATCAACATATGGTGATATTATCCAGCCCCTCAGTGCAGGAGGTAAAGAATAATGCTGTATCCTGCTGTGCAAGATACATTACCAAAACTGGAATGGAGTTATTCAGGCAAAAGATGTCATGGGTTCTGGTTTAATATTTTGCTGATAATGACAGAAATACGTGTGATGTTATTCCGTATTGTAGTAGTTCCTAGACACCAGCAGTCTTAGTATGACAGGATTTTTTAGACTGTAGCTCTTTACCCTCAAGTTGAAATTTCCTTTTCTTAGCTATGTGAGCTTGCCACAGACTCAAGTCAAGCTTTCACTCTTCTACCAGTGCAGGTGTTTTTTTTCCCAAGTTTCACTCTCCTTACAGTTCATCGTTATTTCAGATTTTTTTTTCTCTAAACTGTACTGATTCATATCTCTTTGAAATGGAATATTGCTGTTGTATTTTGTCCATGTTTCTCATAACACTAAACCCACGGATATTCTTTTACCTTGAAAGATGATCAGCTCATCCTAACTTAGCATCCCTTGTGAATGTCATGAATGTGCTACCAGCTGACAGACAGCTTAAGTACTTCAAGAGTTATTAGTTATACTTAATGGGTATGGTATGATGTAAAGTACTTGGAGATCTGTGGGGACAGGGTATCTGTAATTGTAAGGCTGGTGTTGTTGAAGATTGTTTGCAGTGTTCTTACCTTCCTTTTCTCCTTCCCATTCTGGTACATTAGTGTTCATCATTTCACTTTGCAGTTGTTTTAAAGGTAGGATTCAGTGTAACATTTAAAAATTTTTTACGTAGTAAGATTGCATTGGACTACGATTCAGAACTAGATGATTCTTTCAGTCCTGTGTTTTACAGGTTTTCAGCTCATTTTCAATCTAAATGTTTAACCGAATTTGGAGCTATCTTCCAAGTAAATTTTTGGGGGTGTAATTCAGTGTTAGATCTCAAGGTCTGCTGTCTACCATTTAATCTGCATGACAAAATCTGGCCTACAGTCTGGTAGAAATTATTATTAATTAGCATTGCTGTAAATTCTGTGTATGTTTTAATCATAGATTTTGCAAATTGTTCTTTGTGTAATGATGTGGAACTTACTAGCAAGCACATAAATAAATATGATCTGGTTTCCCTCATATAAGAGTGGTCAGGCAAGCACCTGCCTCAGGTCAAGATGCATAGAGAGGATCAGGATCATGTATTGCTTTGCTGGACGTGTTGATGGACTCTGACAGTTCTGTGGACTTCTTCCCATCGCAACAAGTGTGAGAGGGTCCTGGGGAGAGCTAAGAAGGCTGCAATACCCTGCTTTCACATCCTATTTGGTAGGAAGTGTTCAGAGGAACTAAGAACCATTTCCCCTTTAGCCCCCTGTCAGTTCTTCATCCTCCACTGTGTCTCTGTTCACAAACCAGAAACCACAGCTCTCAAATTTCTGAAGATACAGCAGAAGTTATTCCTGCTCTGGAAACTCTTAGAAGCTATTGCTGGGCTGTGTGCTGGCATGAGGGGACTTAGTGAGATGTGTGACTCTGCTCAACAGCAGTACTTGCAGGTAAAGCTGAGGCAGAGGTGATCTGTTTCTCTTTGCTGGAAGAACTGCAATAAAGCCCCTCAACTCTGTTGTGCCAGTGGTAATAGGCATAATCCTTTGATGGCAGCCTGCTGAGAGCCTTCCCTGATAGATGCACACTATCAAATGCATCTGCTTTGCACCACAGAAATGGAGGGGGGTTTCTATGAGAAATAAATAGACAAAAAAAAAAATCTGGGTAGAATTCAAACAGGTTTGCTACTGTTAAAGGGAAAAAAAAAAAAGCTCATACTGTTATGTGCTTCCTTATGTCAATTTTATTGTCTCTGTACAACCTAATCAGCCGTGGACAAGACATGGTTCCCGACAAGCTGTTAAACACCATTGGCATTTGTGGCAGGAAGCATAACTAATGAGCTAAGTTGGAGGTAGCTGAGCTGCACACTGTTAATTGATATTTCACTCCTCAGCTCTTTGCTCTTTGTGTGACAGAAGGTTAGAGCAGATTTCCTCTCTGTTGTGGGTGAGGGCTCTTTGAGGGCTAAGCCTGCACCAATGCATGTGTAGAGCAGCTAGTAAAGAAGTGACGTGTTGGGATATGGTCAGCATATGAAGGTAACAGTCCTAAAGATGATTAGGGATGCAGCATGGCTGACCAAATGGTGAGAGCAATCAGGCCTCAAAAAAATCACAAGATCTAAAACTGCACTGGTTTTAACCTGCTTTTTTGGGGGGTTGTGTGCATGGTGCTTAAGAGTAACAGAGTTTAAGCTGTTTCCCTAAGTAGGTGAAACCAGAAATTCATAGGGAAAAAACAAGTGGGATAAAACTTGAGATTAATTGTTTTCAGAGCTCACATTTCAGGAAAACATCAAATACAAGATTTTTTTAATAGTCATGATAGTTAGCAACCCTTTGAAGTCTTTATCTGTGCTAGTAATTTGCTAAACTAAAGTTTATGGTTGGTAACCTTAATAAGAAAAACACTGAGACTGCTACCCATGGTAATTTGAATACATATTTTTAAACATGCTAAGACAAAAGTAGGCCAATTTACTCTTCATGGTTCATCTTCCTTTCTGGTTTCTCTGTGCTTACAGAGAATTTATTTCTTTAGGCCTTTGGGCTCTAGGCCTTACTCTTAACAGGATTGGGAGCATCCCTATGAGTCCAGCCTTTCTCTGGCCTGGAAAGGCTGTTAATTCATTAGAGCTCAAGGCTTTGACGATGCATGTAAGTCTGTCTGCCTGTTCCTGTGGTGTCTTGGTTGGACTGCTCTGATTCTGTGCCCAGTAACTGTCATGGATATAATGAGAAGAACTTGGCAGGCTAATTATTAGTGTTCAGACAGTTTTCTTCCTGAAGCGATATGTGTAAAGACCATGTGCACTTTTAAAATTTACACACACCTGCCTTTAAAAAATGAGTATCTTGTGTTGTAGGACTCGGTACCATCAGTAAGGGAATGGTTTGTGTCTTCTGCAGCACAGGTTGAACTGGTCAGTTGTGTTTCTGCCCTTGAGGATGGCAGAAGCAAATGGTGTCTGGTGTTTAACTTAATATTCACTGCAGTGCTGTCACACTTAGTATGCACATTTGTCTAATTCTAATCAAACTAATCCTAATCAAACTTCTCCTAGTGTATCATGATGCTGTATTTTAGAGGGAGGAATCAATATGTCAGCCACTTGTCCTGGGCGTCCTGTGTCAGACAACACTCAAATTTCAACTTGAGGAATGACTTTTGAGGGGTTTTTTTTCTACTGACAGAGGGAAACTGGTTTTGGAGCAGGCATGTGGGTTGTCTGCCTTCTTGATGTATGGTGAGACCCCTGCTTTGCAGAATCAGGAACACAAGGGATAACACTGTAAATCAAACCTTTGTTGAGATTTCCATTTGAACAAATGGCCCACCTGAATGTGACGAAGGACCTTGTGCAGAGGACATTGGTCTCAGTTCTGGGGTTTGGTGTTGTCTCCGGTCCCTCAGAAAGCAGATGGACGGGTGTGTTCTGCAAGGAGGGGAAGCTCCCCATGGTCTCTGCTGTCCTTCATACCATAATGGTTGTGTTGCCTATGGGGAGGTTAACAGGGATTTGGAGAGCCCCGAGGAATCCCTTGCAGGGAAGAAAACTGTAAACATTTTTGGCAGAGTTGCTGAATGCTGGCAATTGTGCTGGTTAAGCCAGGTAAACATTTGAATGAACTGTGGCTGTGAAACACTTTGAGCTAATCTGATTCGTGGTACCCTGAGCACAAAACACTTGGTTTCATAAGGTACTGGCAGTTGTGATATCCTTTTATTTATTTTTAAACAATCAATTAATCAGTAAATCAAGAAGCTTTATTTAGAGGAATATAGTGAAGGCATTTTCTGGGTCATCTTTACTACTGTCTGCTGCCCGGCCTCCTGTCCATGAAAAGTCGGTTTCAGGAGTCAGTCTTGCCCTTCAGCTTTGCCATGAATGGCAGACATGTGGATTGCTATGCATCCATTTGTCTCTATTAATATTAATAACACAGAGTTTATTTTTTTTCCTTTCCTGGAAAGGATAAGCAGTCCTACTTCCTTCACCTTTTGAGGTGGTACATTTATCCAACTCTGCTTGTATTAATCATTACTTTTAGCAGAGATGGAAGTGTCAGAACTTCTTACCAACAGCAGTGGTCTGAGAAGCTTTGTTACATTTATTTGGGATAATACTGTTCAAGTCAGTGTCATAGTTCTTTGCATAATATGTTGCATCATTTTTATCCTGAACTTGAAACTATTGCATGCTATTAAAATATTCTGGTTTTTTAGATTTTGAATTTTTTTCTGTAAGATAGAATTTCCAGCAATTACTGGGTGTCCTGAGCTGATGCTTTGACCTTTCTGTGCTGCAGAGGAGCCTGAAGAGAAATACTTGAAGTCATTGTAAGAAAAGGATTAAGGACTGTTTAATAATAGTATAATGTAACCTAGATCACCAGTAGGCATTCCTTGTCTCACTCTCTCTAGCAAAAGGTCAAAGTTATGCAGCAAGTTGCCTAGAGATAGTATAAAGACTCCCAGTTAACGGACTGTGTATTTTTGCTGTTTTCCTTGAGTGGTCACTCAATAGTTTTCATAATACCACTTTCATTGCTTGTTTATTATTATTATTTTTTATTTTTAAATGTAGTTCTGTAAGCACAGATTTCACTAGGAAAAAAAACCAAACACAATCAAAACAGTTCTGACTGCAAAGACTTGCTCTGAGGTGTGTTTGTATTTTGAGATGCATTACAAAAGTTCAGCGAGTATGTGCAAATCTGATATAAAAAGGAGATGGCTAATGTGAATTTGCATAGATCTTAGACGAAACCTCAGAAGGAAGGAAGGAAAGAATCAGGGGATTGCAGCTCCTCATTCTTTCTTCTCACTTGGATAGGGTAGACTCAGCTTAGTTCTGTTAGTAATTTCTGTAGGCAAAATATGTTTAATACAATGTTTGGGACTAAATTACAGATCCTTAAGGAGCCTACTGTGAACAGGCTCATTGCTGATGTTGGTTGGGGTTGATTGCTTTATATTTTTTTAATCTTTCTGTGGTTTGGGGAGTATGGAAGTTATTGTGTCTTTACCTATTTATTTATTAGGTGGTGTCTGCCCTTCACACTAGTCTGTTGTGTGGAACAGGTGCCTACCGAGCTTTGATATTTGTTTTTTTAATTATTATTTTCAGGATCCGACAAACCTGGATAAGTTCAATGTCTCAAACTTCTTTCATGTTAAGAACAACATAAAAGTAATTGATCCAGGTAAGGGTGAATTGAAGGTAGACTGAGAAAACACCAGCCCAAATACACAAATTCTAAAGACTACATTATGGAATTGACACTGTTTTCTGGACGGACATCCCTCAGTGGCTAGTGGTAACTTTGAAAGGTTCTTAGAAATGTTGAAACTGTCCCTTTCACATCAAAAGGTGTTAACAAATTTTGAAGCAAATACACGATTCTTTGAGAAATCATTAACTATCTCTATAGAGTACTCTGCAAACATGGAAAGGTTTCCATATCCTTTAAGTGTAGGTAGATGAGAGAGAAGTGAGAAGAGGAGGAAAAATAATTTGCCAAAAGGTCCATTAGCCTTGTACCAGAACCAAGACAAGGAAACCTACATCTTATAACTGTCTGCTAGCATGTCTTTCATGTGTGTCAACAATGTATTGCCCATCCTTCTATTTGGATAACAGTGGACATCTTCCAAGTTAAAGGCTGATACAGATTTTTCTAAAAGAATCCCCAAATTATTTTAAAAATAAAAAATAAAATTCTAAAATGCCTTTTTTTTTCTTTCCAGATATCTAAGAAGTTTGCTTCTCAATTCTTTTGTGATTTTTTGATAGCTAAATGCTTAGTAATATCTGCTAATATTAAATTACTGAAGGAAAAAATTATCTCCTTTACCCTTGTGGTTTCCTTTAGAACTGTTTCTAATGAGGTCTGATTGCTGATTCTAAGCATGGTGTGTTTTTCTGGGTCTTATTACGCTCCTCTTTTTTTTTTAAAGCTACTAGTTCTGCAAGCAAGCATCTCTGTTTACCCACTCAAAATAAGTGGGTGTTATCTCAGAGGTGGAATATTTAATATCCAGCAGATAGTAGGCATACCAAGACAAAGAACAAGTTAAACTTGTAAAAAAAAATAAAATATTCTACAGTGCAGTCCACCAGCCTTCTCCCTCAGCTATCACATTAAAAATCTGATCTGCAGATTTTTGTGTCACAGGCCTGGCCATTCAGTGAGGAGACAAAGGACAGAAGTTTGTATTGTACCCAACTGTATCTTGTCTTCATTGTTCTATAAAAATTTTACGAGACTTGCATGAACTTAGATAACTTCTAGTGATTTCAAAGAAATTTTTGCAGTAGTTGATTTGAAGTTGTTTTTTTCTTTTGTTATACTTCATCATATGGGCATTTATTGTGCTGTATTTCAAGTTATACTGTCATTAGTGTTATGCATTGCTATTTGTTACTATATCTGCAGGAATAAATATAGTTACTAGACTTTTTTTATTTTAAAAAAAGTAGAAATAATATCTGGAAGATTTTTGTGCAGCTAGATATGTAATAAACTTGAAGGAGAACAAATTACAATTTTTCTTTTAACTCTGAATGATTTAACTTTGTCTTATCTAGATGAAGAAAAAGCAAAATTAGATCCATCTTACTATTTGAAAAATACAAATACAGAGACCCGAGAGACTTTACTGGAGCTTTATAAGGAATTCAAAGGTGATGATATTCTAGCAGCTACTATGAAGGCTCCTGAAAAGAAGAAAGTGGATAAGCTGAATGCAGTAAGTTGACTTAATTTGTAGTTTGACACTGACTGACTTCTTCAAGAATGGTAGTAGATGTGTTTCAGCTTAGAGGTCATACTGCAGTATAAACAGACACTACTTCTGTTTTCTGTTTCATGGAAATTTGTCATATATGAGAATCATATTGGGACTCCTTAGAGATACATTGTATGAGTCAGTGAGTTTCTCTTTGTTAAATCCTTATAAATGAACCTAAACATTTTAGAAATGGAGCACAGTAAGAAGGAAGAATCTTTATGATGTGGTTATGATGTGTATGTTGGCAGAACCTTTTTTCCCAGGTTGTAGTTTCTTGCTTTGAATTTGCTCATCTTTGCTTCCTGCAGTTATTGCCAGAGAGAACACACCTTAAGGGCAGTGCAAGTGAATCACTTCTGGTGTGGTCAGATATATAAATCATCCACAGCTGCTTCTCCGTATTTTTCCACTGGAATGCAGAATTTTTAGTGGAATGTTTTAAAGGATGTTCTTCCAGGTGCATGTTACTGTGTGTTCATGGTTGTCAAGAGAAACAATTTGTCTGCATCTACATTTACTACATCAAAGGCTGTTTGAAATGGGCAAGACAGAGTATTCTTCTTTAATAATTCTGAGATTTGTGAGTCTCTGTGCTTTGCTTACACTTACATGAAAACAAATAGCTCTGCAGCATATGGCTCTGAATGAGGAGGCTTAGTGACAGATTAGAGAGTGTATGTGACCAAGGAGGAAGATCGCATTTGCCCCTTTTTCAGGGCATCATAGTGTTATAAGAAAACAAAAGATGGAGTGAGAAAAAAAGAGGTGAGAGACAATGATGAGCTCTACACGTGTTGGAGTGTCCATTTGTCAGCTAATGATGTGGATGGGCACAAGTCTACACTTGCATAGGATTCAGTGTAACCTTATGCATAGACCATTGGCCTGACCTGTATTCTTTACAGGCATTGCCCCACAGCAGCTAAACCTATCTCTGGGTTTATTAGATCTTTGTAATTTACTACAAAATCCATGTGTGACGTTCACATTTCCTTTCTGCAGGGGAATTACAAACCTCAAAATAGACATTGGGAACCAAGGGACCGTGCCTCTGCATGCAGAAGGGCCTTGTTGGGAGGGGGGTGGTTTCCTTTCCTCTGCAGTATCTCTGTGGTTCACTGGATTTTCCTTCCACTTACTCAGCAGTTGGAGAATTTTACAGATGTCTTGCCAACAGTACTCCTTTCATATCTCCTCCTGTGGACATAGAAATGAATTGTGATAATAGAATCTTTTCATAATGATGTATTAAAGAGTAATGGAAGCAATAAGCCTGTTCAGCTCAGTGCATGGACAGCCTTAACTAGAGTTTCATCAGGACAAGTGTTACAGGTAACAGATGGAGAATTATCATTGCATCACATGTTTGGTCCTTTCTGTAGGAGCAGCTAGAGTGGAAAGTCGGCCTTCAGAAGGATGACATCTGTGTGTTTCTAGTATGTGTATAGTATCTTTAGTAGATAGATTCGGAGATCTAATGTCTTTTTCTCTTGCTTTTTCCTCTATGAACAGGCTCACTATTCCACTGGAGCAGTAAGTGCTTCCTTCACCTCCACTGCAATGGTGCCTGAAACTATCCATGAAGCAGGTACCAGAACTACCTAGCTACAAGCTGTTCATTTATTTTCCAGTTTTAAAGTGTGCTCCCTAGCACACACACATTTGTGAGGACTAGAGGAATGCATTGGTAATTGGTCAGTACTGATGCCAAGGAAATGTATTCCCTGAGCAGATAAATCCTTACTTTCCAGTGAGCTCATTCTGAAAATAGTGGAGCAATTATGAATTAGCTTCAGTTTTGAATGACAGTTACTTACGTTGAACTGAAATTAATGAGGTATTTTCTATGCCCGAGGACCACAAAATAGGATATCCAGTTATGTAAGCTAGGAATGAAGTATAATCTCTCCTCAAATAGCATACAAAATCCTTACCACCTTTTTGTCCTAACCTGGCATTTGTTAGAATGACAGCAAATTTTGTGGTGATAACTTTTGATTACTGCTTTTCAAGGTTACAAAAAATGCATGTTAATGTAATAAAGTTTTCCTTTTATTCTCCAGCCTAAACACAAATCTATAGAATTTGAATATTGATTAAATAGCTACGCGATTAGTGTTCCCAGTTGAAGAGAAAGATCTGGCTTTTGGCACAAAAATTTATAAGTGTCACACACTTAGGCAAAGATGGAATACGTTGCTAAAACTATATTTGCCAAGTTTAGTTCCTTGGTGGATTACAGTGATTTGCAGGCAGATCTGTGAGTGTTGAAAATATCTGACTAAGTGGACATTTTGACAAAATGGAAGTGGAAAACATCCTAGATTGATCCTTTGGTTTGACTTTCCAGCAATATTTCCAGTAACTTAGCTTCATTTGTTTTCAGAACTGGGTAGGTCTTCATATGTCAGCAATTTGTGGTTGACTGATCACTACCTGCTTGGCTTCCAAGTTTGACAAGAAACAATTTGGTTTCAAAGTAATGTTTGTGATTAGTAGACCTTACTTGAAAATTATAGTTTGTGTTATTGAATGCTTCTGTGGCTTAAAAATATAGATTATATTGTTGGCTCTCAAGGAGTTGGTGGTTTTCTATAATGGAAAGTGTTTTGCACAGAGGTTTACTGTGAGGTTATCATAGATGAATTGCAGAGTACAGTCCCTGAAGACCCAGTACCCCAGAGGAAGAGGTCAGACAGTAGAATCTAGCAATTTGTTTTCAGATTGTGTCTAAAGATCAATGAGTAGGCTTCCAGAGAGCTAATTATTGTCTTTTGCTTTGATACAGCTGCTATTGAAGAAGATGTTGTGCGGTACAAATACGTGAAGAAGAAGGGCTATGTGCGACTTCACACTAATAAAGGAGACCTAAACCTGGAGCTGCACTGTGATATGGTACTGTGTGTCCCCTAAGACAAGTCTCTCTTGATAACAGAATAGGAGCTGGCAATGGAAATGTCCAAAGAAAGGAATAATGTGTAGTTGTAATAGATACGGATAAAGAACTAGCTTTCAGTTATTTTGGTGTGTTTTCACACATACACAAAACTCCATTGTAAAATGTATATATATTATTTTATATATTCTACTACTATATGTATAAGTGTTCTCTGTGAGAAGTCCCATGCATTTTAGTGGTCTACTTACAACATGTTAAGTTACATGTTTAGAACTTCAAAAGGTCAGGATTATAAAGACCCAAATAATGACAAGGAAGGTAGAGAGAAAAAAGAAGGAAGAGCACAGAGAAGGGAGAAAAACCCAAGGTTACTGGCAGTACTAGGAAAATAATCTCAGTGAAACTGAGGGCAGTCTGTCAGCCTGAGTACATGTAGTTAAGATCCCCAGAAATGGTTAGATTTACTTCTAAATCCTGAGCTTTACAGAACAAACCTAAATGAAATCCTTAAAATATGGTTTTTTTACTTCCTGCTCTCTCAGTTTTTAAGGGTCAAGTTTTCAAATGTCTTCCCTTTGCTGTTAAGAGGTTAGATGTTCATTTTAAAAAACAACAGACTAGAGTTTTTTATACTCAGTGCAGTCTGATTCTGCAGGAAATCTGTGGCTCTTAAAATAATAAACATGGCAAGATTTGTGATAGACAGATGAGTTGTGGCAACACTGATGTCTCAGACGTCACTGTTTGCTAATGTGCTGCCTTATTTATTTGTACAACTATATCTATAAAAGGAAAAAACTTTTCAATGTGAGAAGCCCAAACCTTCCATTGTTTACTGAGATTTTTATCTCAAGAGATTATAGGCCTGTAGGTAAATGTTTTAGGAAGTTGAAAGATGTGACTAGGGGTTTAAATGGCAAAACTTCTGCTTGTTGTGACCTCACAAAACTTAAGGACAGTGGTGCTGGCTTGGAGCTGGGGTGCCTGGTTTGAAATCCAGAGATGCGCTGAGAGAATGCATTATTTTTTGCCTGGGAGAAAGAAAAAGCAGCAAACGGGACAAGCCTATTAGCTTTCCCTTCTCTTCCTTTCTCTTGCACAAGGAAGGAGCACAATATGTGTAAACATCTCAGGCTATGGAAACAGTATGAGAATCTCCACAGCAGCATATCATGCTAGTAATTCTGTAGGTCCCTGTCATCCTTACAGGTGTTTTCCATGCTCTTAAATAGTAACACTGTAGTAAGGCAAAAAGCAGAGGATGTTAGTACAGCAATATTTGGGGGAAGTAGCAGAATGAGCAGATTGAATTGAATCATTTGTTTTGCCATATGTTCTCAAACTGACTCCTGGCTAATGCAAGCTGACTGCAGCTATTCTTATCAGTGTGGGTTTTTCGGCCACATATGTGACCAGTGTCACTCAGTCCTGAGGACCCAGTCTCAATTGCCCATTATAAACTTCCTGTGTGATATCTATTGTGTTTCCTTTTTTCCAGATGAATTCCTGTTCATCTCCCTTTCACACACACCACTTCCTCATGTGCACGTTGGAAGTGTGCACTGTTTTACACAACCAGACCTACTTGGACACTGGCTTCTAGCCATCTGTTTTTTTCATTTATTTGTGTCGATTGAATCTGTGTGAATTAAGCAGACCTTTGGCACTGCAGAGAGGAAAAAGATATATATTTAGAGTAAGTAGGAAAAACTTGCTGATTTAAGGAGGTTTTCACAACATCCACTTTAGGTCATCATCCTAGATCTATTAAATCAGTTCTTCCGGGAGGCACTTGATTTTCTCCCTTTACTATATAAGGAGTTTGTGCTTCTAACTTTGGTTTTCCTGAATCACACTGAGGTTAGACACATAAGGTAGCTCAGTGCAGACAGAGCAAACATCTTACAAACGTACAACACATATGTAGGTCACAAACATATACAGAGATCAGCTACAATGGATCTATTGAGATTGCAAAGATAGACATAGAAAATAGGGAAATGCCAAAACCAAGCCTTCCTAAACACATCCAATTCACCCTGCTTGTGAATATGCATGGTAATAGTCTTAATTAATCACATGCTGAGCTTTCTATCAGCTCTTCTGGCTTATTCAGTGCACAGACTGAACCAGTTCTGGTGGCTATTTAGAACTGTGTAGTGAAATGGTTTATATGCAGGATTTGGTTTCCCTGCAAAAGTGTAGAATGTAAGTAAGGTCCTTGAATGCAGTCAGGGGGAACTGGACTGTGTCATAATGCTCACCCAAGTTAATGTTGCACAGGCTTTTTGGCACCTGACTTTTCAGCTTTGGTGATTTTTTTTTAACATAGTTGGCATGGGTATTACCCTGACTTTTCAGAAAGACATGGAGAAACAGATTTCAGCCCAAAGCACTGTATTTACACACACTGAGATCATCAGATTTGGGACCCGTGGATTCACCACACAGACCTTTGTTGCTTGAGTGAATGAGAGAGACAGTAGCAGTATTAGGTTATCACTGCTGTTTGAATTCAGACAAAATATGTGTGATTTGGGAAATTCATACATCTGCTCTCTCAAGGAGTACAACTGCAGGAACAAGTATGTAATTTACAAGCCATATTACAGTGGTGCTTAGCTTCTCTTTTTAAAGACTGAACACAGCCTGACTGGTTGTTGTCTTGACCTGACCACAGGCTCCTTTTTTTAATTGCTGAACGATATCCTGTGCTCTGGTTATTATGGAAGCCACCCTAGCAGTGGTTGTATTTTCATAGTACTGCAAATACATGATTGTGAAATGCTTTAGGAAGCTTGAGGACGAAATTGCTATATAAATATGTCAAATGAATACCTGTGTCCAGAGGTAGGACTTGGAACATTCAAATTACATTTTAAAATAATCTTATGGGTTAGATTTCAATATACACTTTGAGGTGAAGTAATCTTGCTGAAATAGAGAAGAAAGTACGTCTACTGAGTCTTCAATTGCATTTTCATGCCTATGGGCTGTCTATTTAGGCAAAATATTCTTCCAGTTGTGCCCTCAGCAGCATGCACTGCTTCTGAAGTCCACCCAATATCCTCTTTGCCTTCAGTACCCTCATTGGGTTCTTACTTCCTCTCCCTTCACAGCTCTTCTGTCTCCTGTTTTCCCCTGTTTTTTGTGAGCTGTCTGACAGTATGGATTGTTTAGAGTTGTCTGTATGTATGTGTGGAAACTTTTGTTTAAAAATAAATCTAGGGATCTTCATACACTAGTACTTTAAGGTGCCAATCAATGAGATTGATAGTGATGAGATTCTTCCTAGCACCAAAAACCTAATCAAGAAATGTTTTTGTATTGATCCAGGGGAGGAAATCAGTGCTGCAGTGTGATTGAAGTCATCAGTTACTTTGTGACAGGGTTCAGAAAGAGAGCATGAAATAGTGCTAGAATCCAGATATTTTCTGTGTTTAAAATCACTTGTTCAGAGCAGCAGAAAACTTCACTTAGGTTCCAGAAAGATAATGTGTGGTATAAGTTGTTGACCTGAGAAAAGACAATAAAGACTTTGGAAGATAATCTGGAATTTTTTCTACCCTTTTGATTTTGTGCCTCAAATGAGCAAAGGTAACACTACTGTTCTCTTTGCATCAGAACGGTGTGCGTAGTGCTCCTTGTTGCCATTTATTTTTCTCCCAGTCTTCTGATTCAGATACAGTATGTTCCCCCTGATGGGGACTAATCAGATGGCCATTTGTTAGAGACATTTTCCAGGAAGCTGAGTTAGGTTGGGCATATGCACCATTTGTTATATACACTAATTGAAAACAAATTTACAAAAATTCTGCTTGCCAAAAGTAATTCTGGCGAGTACAGAAGATTTAACAGCATCCAAGTGTTATTCTTTCAGCTCTGCTCTTATGCATCGTCAAACAAATAAATGATGAAAAAATAACTGATGAAAGGCAATGACTGTCACTGGATTTGTATTTTATTTACTGTGATTTTTCTAATCTCCTCAAGTTCTTTTAGCCGCGTAAGCAGGATGCAGCTAGGAACAACTGTGTCTATCATCCGTGTGTATTCTGCTGTATTAGTGACTCTAGTGATGCAGGTGGTGGAGCAGCCTCTTAAGGCATTGTGGAGGCTTTACCCTGTGCAAAAAGTCAAATTGACTTGGATTTGGAAGTAGAAAAGCAGCGTGGTGTAATGAATAGATTGGAGAACCAGGAGCTGGTAAACCCTGAATTCTGCCATGGACTTGCATGATGTGGCTATGTCATTTGGTTATGGATTTTTTTAAATCAATGGCATCCCATTTTTTATTTCACAGTGAGCAATAAATATGGGTATAATTTTGAATTCCCAGGCAATAACATGTATCAGAGATACTCGAGTGCTGGAATGCAGCTACACAAATAACCTTGGCTGCCTGTTGGAATCAGCAGCCCTACATAAGAATAGACAGGGCAGCAGACTCCTAGTCTCTGCACCATTGAAAGGGAATAAAAATTCCCAGTTTTGCCTCTAGGTTGCCTTGAGGCTTTCTTGTTTAGTGCTTGTACTTGTTTATTTTCCTTGTGCTATGGAAATATATATATAAAAGAATTTAACATTCCAGAACACCCTGTCAAAATGATGAGCAGGCAGTTTGGTGTACTGTCTCCCTTCTCTCCTTTGTGAGTTCTCCTCATGCAAGTGGTCACTGTGGGGCAATGATCTGGTGGTTAAACACATACCAACAGCAGTAACTGAACACTAATCCGTTAACTGCCGTGGCAGTTTTTGTAAATTCATCTGTCTCTCAGGTTTAATACTTTAAGGTTTAAGGGCAAGTTGGCATAACAAAGAAGAATGCGAGATGGATTTCAAAGCTCCATCTAGCACTCCACAAATGCTTTTTGAGGTTTTAGGACCTGGCAAACCCTGCTTAATGATGATGTCTTGGCATAACTATCTGAAGAAGCCATTATTCTACAAACACTGATGTTTTAATCTTTTGAGGCCCTTTGACCTGTTAAATATGCCTGTGATCTATAAATGTGTAATCCAGACCCTGGTCTTTGAAATCATCTCCCCTTTTGTGTGAGGGACTGTTCTGAAGATCAGAAGCCTGTAAACTTCTTACCCATTTCCAGTATGAGAAAAAGAGAGTTGCTGAAAAAATCCTTTGACCTCCTGGCATGATGAGGTTCCCCAGTGTTCCAAAATCTAGCATTTTCTTTCTGATTTAAACATTCATTCTACTCACTTTCTGTCAGCATCACTGTGGCACTGTCCAGCAAATAACTGGCTGATGTTTTACCAGTGTCTTGTTCACCCAGTAATATGGTTGTAGGGATGAAGTACAGTGGTCTTGGCATGGTTGTAAATGGCTTATTTCGTATTTTTTTTTTATCAGAATAGGTCATTGTAGGAAGAGCTGCAGCTTTCAACTTTGAAAGTTCTTGTCAACAAAATCTAAAAACAAACAAACAAAACTGTCCTTTTCCAGCAGGAGAACAGCTAGATAAAAATGTTTGTTGTTCCTGGTGTGTTTTTATTGCAAAGTGCTACAGTAGCAGACAGATCTCTTGCTCTTTGTGGTTGAGAGTGAAATGTCTCTGTGCAGCCATAGTGTTTAACAGGTTGTTGCTCTTAAGTGACTAAAAGCTAATATTTAAAAAGGTTTTAACTTTGGGGTCATAACACCCATGCTTGAGAAAGGAGAAACATTTTCATGCAAGATGTTAGTAGGCAATGCTTTATCTGGATGCTGTCATCGTGCACTTGTCCTCGGTGCTGTTTTGCAGCAGTGAAGGGGCAGTGGCAGTCCCCAGTGTCTCCTGCTGCCCATGCTTGAGTGGGACATTCAAGGTGGGCTTAAGGAAGGTGCTCAGCCACCTCGCTGTGAACCTTTCCCTGCACTGCAGGGCTTGCTGCCCTTGGCTGTCTCTGCACAGTTTCCTGGCAGCCTTTGGCCTTGGGTAATTGGTGGGAAGGCATTTCACACATTTGGACTTTTCACCTCCCCAGCCCCCTGACAAGCTGGAATCGATTGTTATTGGATTGTCTCGCTTGGTTTTTGACACTTGATGGTGCAGCCATCCCATAGCAGCTGCATCTGCCACTTAGTGATCCCGAACCCAAGGATGAGGCGGGCGGTTTGGAGTTACACAGCTGCTGCTTTTCATCTTCCTCTGACGTGTTTCTTGTTTGTACCTTGGCTCTTCTGATAACAGGGTGACCTTGGGAGGCTGACAGCTACCAGAGCTTTGCTGTCTGGTGTGGAAGTGCTTACAGGTGGCATCTTCTGAAAAGGTGGCATTTATGGGCCAGTTGCAGACTGACGAAATGCCAGGGAGCCACTGTGGGACCTGCAATACTCCCACATTTTACAACTGCTGGAGGTTACTCAAGCAGTTAAAGTTGTGCTCTCATTTAGACGGTACCTAGTGGTACTGTATCATGCTTGCTGGCCCCATCCTCATCAGCACCCAGCCCTGCACCACACTGTCTGACAAGCACCTCAACCCTTGTGTGACTGACAAATTTGAGAGGAGGGGAGAGGGTTGTTTTCTTCTTTACCACTGCAATAAAAAAAAGTTAGAGGAAAAGTAATGACTGCGGCTAGGGATGATGACTCTGCCTCTGGAGAGCTAGTAGTTAACATTGACAAATTAGATGAGTGAATTAAATGCCTTGTTTAACTTGAGTTGTGCTCAGCTAAACTGATTGATTGTCCCTGTACTTGCAAAAAAGTGAAAAATAAAACTGGAGTATGTCATTTTTTTATTGGCATCTTGTCTAAGCTGAGCATCTTGCTTAGACTTTGAAAACATCTTTGGTAGCATCATTAATGTCAGTACTGTGGAAGAAATGCCTTTGAAAAGTGAAATTTAACTATCTGCTGGAATCTTTGCTAAATAGCTAATTAAATTAGACTGGGTTTCTGTGTAATGTGAATGCAGTAATTCTGCTCTTTGTTCTGAGCAAGCTTTGAGGTAGCAAAATAGGCAAACATTTGCTATCAAGTCAGCAATCTATTACCCGAGGCATAGTTTGCTTCTTCTGGTTCTTTTTTAATATCAGTTGAGAGTCTGGCCAAGTGTTTTACCCTGCGATGCCACGATACTTTCATCTCTCCCAGTGCTCTCTCAGCGGAGCTGTGCTGTTCTGATCATAGATCGCTAATTGACCCGAGCACATTTGCTCACTGTATGACCAGATTGAGAACAGTGTCCCTTATATGAACTGTGTCTTTTTTGAACTGAACCAGCGTAGGCAGCTGTTGTTTGCCACCATAACCTGTCACCAGCTCAACCCCTCTTGCATGCAGGAGAACTGTTATGAGGAAAGCAGAGCTGGCAGGGGGTGATGTTTGGGTCTGTAGTAAATATTTCTCCTGCAGGAAATGTCACGGGCTTCCTGCAGTGAAATTCTCCCAGCACTTCTGCAGTGGGCTTTGTGGAGTTTTGGATTTTCTTGTCCCTCTTGCTCTGAAACAAATGGAGTGTGCTTCTAGTCCATTGGTGCATAGTGAAGTGGGGTAACTTAAAGTGCATTCCAGTACAGTATTATGCATTGAGATACACAAGAAACATTTATATATCCAGTTTCTTTCCATGACTTAGAGGAGAGAACAGACACTTGTACCTGATAGATGGTGATTCCTGAAACTGCTCCATTACAGTTGCCTCTGACTAAGCCCTAAATAAAGCCAAGCTTTTATTAGGGTAAGTTCTTCCCTGTGGGGTACGTAGACTGCAAGGATTGCTCTATATAATAAGAAAAAAAAAAAAAAAGTAAATGAATGGACTAAAGCAAAACAAAATCCACCTTGCATTTTAAAGGAGATCTGTGCTAAAAAAATGGCAGGCTTTGTTTGAAGCTTTAGAAATTTCCATAACTAGTTCATGCCTCTTAATATCAGGATTCTGGCATTTGTGTGATAAGATGAAGGCTGTAGAATGCAATTTTAATTTGTGAGAAATGAGCTTTTAATTCTTTCACATTATTTCTGCTTTGAAACATAGGGTTAATGAGCATATATCAAGGTTCTGTAGTTTAGTGCAACTACTACAGTTCATCCAATTTAGAGAGACAAAAAGAAATAAAAGGGAAGTGGAATTAGCACAAGGAAATTACACAGATGTGCGAATGACAGCTTCTGAATGCTTAGTGTGAAATTTCAAGGTTCATGCAGATCCTCAAGGGATGGAGCATTTTGAAATGATTAGCTCTTCACATAGTAAAGCCTTCTTCCTTGCAGTCATGGCAACGACTCAGAAGCTCTTCTCTTTTCCAATCTCCCGTACCTTGGCAACAGGAGCGCCGCAGGTTTTTAATCTGCTTCTGGTTGGCTCTTCAGTTGTCCAATAAAAATTCTGACTTAAGGTAACTTTTACAAATGTAATGACCCATTTTAACTGATGAGAAAGGAGAGCTGCAAACTGAGAAATTAGATAGTGACCTGGCTTGGTTAGTCTTACCCCTCAGGTCTCCGGATGCAGCGAGAGTTTAATTTTACCTGGTTTGGAGCCACCCTTGCAGGCAAAAAGGAAACTAAAATTGGCTCAGTTAATACTTAAAAGTGGAACAAGATAAAATCTGTGTTTCTCCTAGAACTTTATAGTAAGGAATCAGGGTTTTTTCTGGTTTGCTTTGGTGTTCTAAGTTGTGTATTCCTCTCTTCAGTGTTTTCATAGGATCTGTGATTTCAAATCAGTCTCTTGTCACTGTTGTGTTAGCGTGGTCATTCTTAGTAGCAATTTCTCTTTAATTCTGAAATTTGTGTGGACCTAGTAAGTGGTAGAGTGCTGGTATTTCCATGTAGAGTCACTTACTCTACATATGTTACCTACATGGAGGCTTAAACATAATTAGAAAACCATTGGGCTGTTGCCCTATTAAATAATACATATCTGTGAGCCAAGCAAAGCATTTGTGTCGTCTTCTGGGATAAGTGTTCTTCTGGATTCCTGTCTCCAAGAGTTTATTAAAATTTTACCACTTGTCTTGGGTGTGAATTTTCAACAGTTGAAAGACAGTTATCTGGCATCTACAAAATAAGTAGGGAGCATAGTTGGAGCAGGAGACTTATTTTTGGTATGAATTAAGGTTTTTTTGTTACTGTTTTTCATTTGGAGGGAAGAGTGTCTGTAAGTTGAAGGACATCATACAGAGATACTGCGTTCACTTTTATGGTCCCAACTTGACCAAAGGAAACGAAGATTTCTCAGGACTGTCCTACCACAATCTTAGGAGAGAAAAGCCTTCCACAATTTAAAAATTTGACTTCTTAGGACTATCACTGCATCCTTCTGAGAAGATATTGCAGTAGATTTAAAACATAACCTTTTTTCTGTCACTGGCTTTCAGATCAACAGGTTAACAAATTAGGGTGGTGTTTTTTCCCTTGACTTTCTTACATATAAGACTACATCATAGTCAGCAGATTAAAATAATTTAAATAATTTTCTGCTTAATGTAGAAGGTGTAAAGAGGGAAAAGTTAGTTGCTGCTGTTGAGGTCAATTTGAGACAAGAACAGCCATAAGTAAAAAGAGATCCTGGAGCCCATTGTCAATAATGAGGCAGCGAGTGTTGCTTCCTGCAGTTCTCCATTTCCAGGTGCCTCGACCATCCCCTCCTCCTTCAGAAATGGTGTGAGGCAAGTGGTGTGGAGGAAGTTTTTGAAGAAGTAGACAGTTTTGCATTCCAAGACTGTGAGTCTGACATCTTCCACAAGATGTTACATTCAAATAACAAAGTCAGGTTTGTTTATATATATTTCTCATCAGTCTTTGTAGTTGGAACAAAGACTTCAAAGACTGACCTTGTTTATATGGTCAATGCAGAATGTAACTTCATTACTGAGGATCTACACCTTCCCCATAAACCTCAAGCCTTTTTCTCCTGCTTTGGACAGGATGCTGCTTTAAAAGGTCCCTGAAATGTGCTTGGCAGTGTGAGATTTGGCAGGAACATTAACTGCTTTGAATAAATCAGATAATCCGAGCCAGATATTCTAGATCAACTGAAACTGTGGTTTATTACTGATTGAATGCAAACCTTTTTATTTGCGTCTACTAAAAAGCACCATCTAAGGTAATGGTAATGTTGCTAAGGAACTGTTTAACTGCCAGATGTATCTGTATGATGCATGAGGTGACCATGGGAACCAATTTGGTGGCAATTATTTAAAGAAAACCTTGCAGTGAAATCATTATTGCATGTATAGTAAGTATTTCTGCAGTTGCATTTGAAAAGCTTGTTTCTGGGAAAAGGTATAACTAGAAATCCATTTAGAGAGAAGGGTCAGCATAGGTCCAACATAAAAAATACATTGCTAGAACTGGGGTTTTTGATGTATATTTTACAAATACTGTTTTGAAGATAAATAGGAAATCTGTATTGGGTTATCAACTTTGTGCAAATTTAAAATGGTTTGGTATGTATTCCTAGGGGACTGAGTCTTTTGCCTGACTTCATTTTTCTTACAAAATTAATTACAGGTTGCTGTATTCCACCCAGAGAACTTATTAACTATGTCTCTCTCTCCAAAGAGTGCTTGGTTCTCATGAGATAAAGTGCCTTCGGCTAAAAGCTGATGATTCCATTTCTGATTCATAAAGAAATTTTGTAAACTTATTTTGGTCCTTACTGACATTTTTCATGAGCGATAACTAATAGCCCTACATTAGGATCAAGCCTGTTATGATATTATCTTATAAAGGAAGCATAGACTACACAAATGATTCTTCAGGGGTTAAATTTTACTTGAAAGGTTATGTACAAAGATTATTTTCAAGCATATATGTCCAATTCAAAGAAGAATTTTCAAATTTGCTATAAACATTGAAACAGTAGGAAAACCTCCTATTGCTTGAAACAATTTTTGTGGAATATATTTACTTACAAGTTGCCCTCAGGATGCTATCAAAATATGTGTCCTAGTGGCATTCTACCATAAATCTATTATGGTACCATTATCATTTTAAGCCAGTAATGAAGTATATAGGAAATTATTATAGATAATAGCTGGTGTAAGATTGCATTACAATTTGTTTATTTTTCCAGTTATCGCCCAGCTGACAACTGTCGTCTGTATCTGTGTAGAGTAATTCAGAATGAATCATTATAAAGAATTTATAATGGCAGGTAGAGTTTGTTTGGATAAGTAAGAGAAATTTCAGTGTAAATAAAGAGGGATGATAATGATTGTGTTTCAGATGAAAAAACAGAGAAAATTGAAGTTCTGTATGGTTCCAGATGAATACTTGTATGGATCTGCTTTTAAAAAGATAGAGATTACTTCATCCTTAGA
This sequence comes from Antrostomus carolinensis, assembly GCF_000700745.2. NCBI lineage: Eukaryota > Metazoa > Chordata > Aves > Caprimulgiformes > Caprimulgidae > Antrostomus > Antrostomus carolinensis. The sequence continues at coordinate 44,362 of NW_010326434.1, forward strand.
TGATTGTAATTAGACTTGCCTTATTTCTTTGCTTTTAAGTCACTTCAGGTTGCAAGGCTCAGTCTCACTCTGTCTCTCTGCAGCTCTCAGACCAAGAATGATGTCATACCAATGCGAAGTGAATCAGAAAGAGGCTTCAGGTCTTGTGTGTGGTCATTTAGAGACATTGCAACTCATACTGGGGTTTTAGTTGCAAGCACATACAACAATAAGGATATTTTCAAGGCCTGTAACAACTCAGATTAGTTAGATGTATTCTTTTTATAAAACTGAAATGTATTTATGCTCACAATCCATAGTGGGGCTGGAAAACATGTCTAAGTATAGAAAACAGACTGTTTCTGTACTTGTATTTGTACATCCGAAGGTATTTTATTATTGCAGAGAAGAGAATCTGTACAATTACAGTGGAAGGTACTCTTTGAATGCAGTGGCTCATAAATTCAAATAAATAGCTTTAATTTGCAATGGAAAAGTGAAGTTAGCAATATATTTCCCTTCCCTTTTTTTTCTTTTTTTTTTTTTTTTTTTTTAGAATTTTGAAAACAAATTGTCTTTTTAATTTTTCCAATGGTCCAGTCACTTGTGGGGTTAGTAGTCCCATTTTTAGCTCCAAGTGGTGAACAGGACCAAATGCTTCTCTATCAGTTAGCTTCAGTGTGCTCACTTCGAAAGCAGAGAAGTCAGGTTCTTTCTTACTCTGGGGAAATTAACTTTTTTCAGTGCTAGAAGTCTGCCTTTGGAACAGGATTATGATACATTGCTGGAACTAAGTTACTTGAAAGTCTCTTGAGCTTGCCTGCTTTCACCATCATTATGTTTACTGGGAGCTCACGTTATCTGAGCTGGTGTTCAACACTTCTTTGTGCTAATTGAATGGTCTGGGTTTAATTTATTTAAAACATGGTGTGTCCCTCCAGTATGCTTTAAAGGAGCGTTTTTTAAATTACTTTTTTTCTGTAGACAGAGACTCATTCCTCTCCAAGAGTCCTGCATGATTGTTTCTTTGTAAGGTACAAATGAAAAGTTATTCTTGTAAACAGTGTAATTACTAATTTGATGGTCTAAAGTTATTGCATAATTAAAACTTTTGTTTGTCTTTCAGACACCCCGAACATGCGAAAACTTTATCAAATTGTGCAAGAAGAACTATTATGATGGAACAATTTTTCACAGATCAATTCGTAATTTTGTGGTGAGTACTGAACAAATACCAGGTGATGCACAATATGTGATGTCCTCAAAATATTTCTTTAGCTTAATTCAGTTTTAGTTTCTTCCATGTGTGACAACTTGCAATAGATGTATGTTAAATATACCATTAGAACTAGAATTGTCCTGACTTACTAAATTTGTACTTACTAGTCTTACTAACAACTGTCTCTGACTAATATTGTCACTTGGAGCATCACTGCTTTTAGTAGTGCTTTTGCTGGCATTCCAGACAAAGCTTTTGAGAGTCATTGCCTTGGCAAGGCTCTTGTTATCTTCCCCAAGCTGTAGGTGGGTGGTTAATGAACAGAAGGAGAGAGAGAGAGAGAGAAGGGAATGCTAATTTGGATAAGTAATACTGTGGCCTGTTGAGATCCCATTCAAATGAATCTTTAGAAAGCAGATGAGTTTCTGTTGCGGGTTGTGGTACTTGGATACTGTCAGATCATCCTTTCCCAAGTGTGCTCCAGGACTAAGTGCCTAGGCTTTCTTTGTGAAGGAGTTAGAGAGCATCTAGTGAAACAGAATGTTGACTTTGGTAGCCAAAGATCTTTATTTACATAGGTATGGTCCAGGCAGCTTAGGATATTTTAGCTGCCCTCTAACTTCCTTTCAGGAGAATTAACCTGATCTTGAAGGCAGTGCACATCTTTCAGGAGACATCACTGAATGTGACATTCCATCCTGTCATCCTAAAAAAAGCGCTTTTTTTCTTTTGACAGGACTGTTTATCTCAGTTCGTAGTTAAACTCACAATTAAAATTGTGCTTGTGTGCTGTTACTGTGAAGCTAGTCATGGCACGCTCCCTCTACTGGCACTACAATATAGAGTATTATTTCTGTTGATCCTGCCTATATAGACACTGGTTAATTTTGTTACTGAAAGATTTACAGTGATTAATTTTGTTGCTGAAAGATTGATTTCACATGAAGATTTTTCCTACTGCAGATAGTGGGGAGGGATACTGGGAAATACAGATTCAGATACAGAAAATATTCCATATTCCCTCATTTCTTGCCTTCTCATCATGTGTAGGATTGGTAGCAAAATGTAAAGCCTTTTCAGTTCCAAAAGCAATGCATCATCAGTTAAAAAGCAGTTTACAACTCAGCACATAAGAGAAAGGATGATCTGGATAACCCATTTGAGACTCTTTATTTTCCCTGTATACTCACAAGAGACCCATTATTTTTATAAAACTGTAATTCTGCTTTTGGATAAGTAATGTAGGAGATGACAGCCAGCTGATAAAAGACGCTCCAAATAAATAGTAATGGTTTCCTTGTTGCTAACTTGTCAACCTGCCAGGATATAGAAAGAAGAAAATTGAGCAGAATTAGCTTTTATGGCTTGTATTTAATGTCTTTCACACAGATATATATGTAACCTATTGATTTAATTTTAATTCTGCAGATCCAAGGAGGTGATCCGACTGGAACAGGAACAGGTAAAGTTAAGTTTGAATCAAACTATTTTCACTTAATGTGCTGTATTGTTACATTTATTTCCAGACACCTTGTAGATTAAAATTCTCCGGATGGTGTTATGTGGTATATTGTGAGTATTTCTACTTTAAAGCAGAGGTTTTATTGCTATATTTTTACAACCATTTTAACTATGCTCAAAATTTCATCCGATATATTATCAGCCTAAAACTTGGGCACTCTTCCATGTAAAATTCTTGTTGGGTCTTTGCTTCCTTTTCCTTCCAATAAATAAATAAAAATTATAGTGATTTTACAGCTGGCCTTACAGGGCAAAGAACAGAGGAAGAAATGCATCCATGTAAAGTTGCTTTCAAATTCAGCGTTAATGAAATACTTGAGACCTGCCTCGGAATTGGTGAATGGCCAGATACCATCTGTTCTCCCAGGAGTTGCCTTGTAAAGCCCAAGCTGCTCTTTTTCTAACTTTTAGGGATCGCTGTTACTAAACTCTTCTGCCTGTTCTTTCTGCCTTAGTCAGAGATCTGTGTAACAGTCCTATCAGAAATGGTTAGGAGACTTAGCAGCTGAAAGGTCCTCTGAGCATTGCCAACCACAGTAGATACATCATGTAATATCTCTAGTTGCTGCTGCAAATTTGCTCATTTTCCACTTGCACCTTTTATCTACCCACTTGCAGATGTTATCAGCATCCACAGCTCCTCACCTGCTCCTGTGGGGTTCTGCGCATTTTTGTTCTAATTCATACATGTGTCACATATATGCAAGTACTATATTATTCTGTGTGTTCTCACAGGTCATACAAAAAAGTTGTCTTTGTAGTTCTTAAATACTTCAGCTCTGTTTACTCTGTAAATAATATTAGTGTGAGTTGCCCAATAGCTTTACTTCTGCTGCATGCAATATTCAACAGTTACCTACTCTTAAGATTTGAGACTAGTTAAAGGTTCTGTGTTTTGATGGCAGAAGTCCATTAACAAGACTTGTTACTATATATGCTTGGACTGTCAAAAGAAATGTGATTTGATTTTGTTAAAAGGAAAGTTTCAGTTCAAATCCCAAAAGACATAATTAGGAACATCTTTTAAGATGAGAAATTAAAGAGGTGTCAGAAGACAGGAGAAATTTAATGGGTTGACTCAGACACCTTTCACCCTAGTAGGGTGGAGTTCAGATCCTGCTGTGGAATTAAAATTAACTTGCTGGTGTCATTCTTGTCTCTATTTGTGCAAATGTAAAAGTATTGTAAGACAGCACAATTAACAGTAGGCAGAGGACTGTCAGTGCAGCTGCATTGAAGGTCAAGACTCAGCTCAACTGGCAAAGCAAGTAGGAAGTAAAATGCAAATAAACCCATAGGAGAAAAAACCTCCTGTGTATATCCTTTCATTTAAAAAAGGAGTCTCATGACCTCTAGTCTTTTCCATCTTGTTTTCCTCCTTTTCATTCTTAATTAAATACAAATATATTGCAGGCAAGGTATCTTGCAAACATCTGTCAAGACTATTAAAGTTCTAATAAAACGGATGGTGTACACTCAAGTGGTGTAGATTTTTAGAGACTGTTTGCAATTATTGTAGAGTCCAAATGATGCAACTGAATGTTTTTTATTTTTTGAAGAGAGCTGAATTTTAGATAGCCTTACTTAATCATATATTGAATATGATACTATCACAAGAAAATATTGTAAATGGGTGGCCTGGTGGGCTACTAGATTTCTTTTGAACTATCATGCCTGTGTGTTTAATCCTTACTTAAATGAAGCCGCTTAGACAGTTCACAGAGTGCAAGTAGTCTGTCAGGTTTTTTTCCTCGCTACCTGATAGGTCCTGGATACTTGAACGTGAGGCAGAAATTTCACTTTCATATCTGGAGCCACATGCTGTAAGAGGGTGGCCAGACCTAAGGTGCCTGTCTGGCTTCGTGTCTCTCCGCAGCAGCGCAGCCAGAGGAAGGTACAGCTCAGCAGCAGTGTCGGAATATAGTGATGCTCTCCTAGGCTCCTGTGTTGTAAAACTTTTGCTCCATTGGTTTGCATATTATTAATGTGATCAGAAGCATTCACATGTTAGGAAAGCTTGGAGTAATGCACTGGGATTCAGTACTTTGTACCTTTTTTACCTGGGTCTTGTATGTTATTTGTAGTATAAATTCCCTTTTTTATTTCTTCTGGCAGCTGAAAGGAATTTCAATATTTCTTTGATGCACTGCTTCTTAGGAAAAAAAAAATGCATTTTTGAAAGCTAAAATGTCTGTAAGATTTAATGGTCTTTAGAGGTTTACTGGGGAAGTAAATAACAATTTCTCTAACGTCAGAGAAGCATGTAAGAGTAGAACAGGGTTTTCTTCCCAGATATTTCAATTAGCAATAGGGAAGGCTATTTGGAGGTTACCTTTTAAATGCCAATAAACTGCCAGAATTGTTTATATTAGAGCCTCTTCTAGGAAGACTTCAGAAAAAAATAAAATCCTTTATTTCCTCTTCTACATAGAAACTTCTGCTTTAACTGAAATTTTCTGGCTAAGAGGTTTGGGACAAAACCACCCACCTTTTCCAAGCTGATATGTGGAAGGTGCATTAAGCCTGTATATATTTTTGTTTTGTTATTTTTATTTAATTATTCCTGTTCATCAACTCAGGAACTAGAACAGACTTGTTCAAAAATCTTCCCATCGTTTGGTTTCTGTCATCTGACGTTCATCCCATGCTCAGCAACAGGTGTCAGGTTTATGGTTGCAATACCCAAATGCTTAGATGGTCACCCACTCCATTGCTAACTAAGCCCAGGACTGTTTGGCTTCTGGGTGGATTTGGGCACATTCAGTACAACTTGACATAAGGTTCCATGTCATGCATGCATAGACTGCAACTGTGCTCTGGGCTCACCTAGCTAAGTATGCTTGTGTTTTGGAAGCATTTCACAGATGTAAAATGCCAAGCTGGTTGTCACTGACTGTCCACCTCCATGGCTACTCCAGCTGAACAGTCTTATCTATAAGCAGTATTGATCCTTCTTTTTTTTATTGGTTATGCAGCACCCTAATGTGTCCTTTTTGAGTCTCTTGTTAGGCTGTCAAAAAAGTAACTGTGACCTAGCAGACATGTGAAGGACAACTGACTCCTGGTACTCAGCAGTTAACCTTGAGATAGAGGAGGGTGGAAATTAGCATTATGGCATCTAGAAGTTGAGATACCACACTGGGAAAAGAGTGAGGAATAGAGTTTTGCCTTAGCTTAGCTGGCAGACCTGCACTGACAAAGCAGTTAGTTATACAGTCCTGGAAGGTTGACACTGATTTAGGGACCAAACTAACCTTCTACAGCCTTCAACTTAAAGTTTTGTAAGACTACTGGGAGAAATTGTGCTGTGCTGCAGCAGCTTATTTCTTTTCTAAGAAAATGACCACCCATCGAGGCAGTATTCAGAGCAATAAGCTGAGTCATGGTCATTCTTTGTAATGATTAATTATTTGAAAATGAATTTTAGATTGGTGATGTACCTCTTTTCCTGCTGTTCATAACAACTAAGTGGTTGAACGTTGTGAGTAATTCTACCTCAAGCTAGTGCAAGTAGAGCAGCTGCTCTGTATTTTCAGTGTTCCAAATAATAGAAGAAAATTTGCATGTAAGAAAAATAGGTTTAATATCCTAACCCTTTTGTATGAAAAAGGGAAAACTATACACAAAGCATTACATTTGCAAAGTAGCACAGGCACTTTTCAGCTGCTCTTACTTGCAACCTCTTGGAAGGTCTCATGAATCAGCTTGTATGTGCCTCTGTCCATTTATGAATCCAGGAGGTCAGGAAGGAGGCGTGGAACAGCTGTAAAAGTCCAAAATACCACTCGTAGATGGGAATTGCGTTTTGGTTGGCAACGAACAGAGCTCTGAACTGTCAATAGCAAAGGGCTGTGAACAAACTTGGTCAGTTCTGTGATGTGATTTCCTAACAAGGCAAGTTCCTAAAATGCAACCAGTTTTAGAGCCCCTTTTCTTGCGTGATTGAAGCTCAGGCAAAGGATGGGAGCAAGGCCTTTTTACCTAGCAACATACTCCATTTAGATTGCAGCCTCCCTGGAAATCCAGCCTCTGGTATGTGGGGTTAAAGTACCGTGTCCTCTTATCTGAAAGGGGAGAAGCACTTACTGGCTGAGCTAAGGCTTTCATATTTGCAAAATGATTCAAGAATCTTACTTGGAAAGCTCTGTAGAAGTGTCAGATGTGATTATGTACCTCGTTGTTCCAAATGACAAGAAGAAAATTACAGAAAGTAAGCCATCATTTTTGTGAATCAGAGCCCTCCCACTTCCTTACCACTGCTTAGCAATTTTTATGCCAGAAAAAGGAAGGATTTATTTAAAATCACTACTGTCATGAATTATGATTCCCAGCCCACACCTGGCTTTTGGAATGCTACATTTCTGAAGCTTTAGGTTGCATCTCTCAGCTCTTTGCAAGAAAGTTGTACAGCTTCTGTAATTTAAAAAGAAAAAAACTACTTTCTGAAAAAAAATGCCTTTAGAAGGAATAAAAGCTACCAGAGAATAAGCTGGTTTAGTTCAAATGACAATCTGAAAACGTGGCTTTTTTCTGTGTTTTTCTGTTAATGTGTGATTGCTTCAGATGTCAGTTTAGATCTATTCACCTTTTCACTATCAGCACGAGATGCAGATATGAGGCTGAATAACTAACCATGCTTCAGTTACAAGCTAAATATATCTTGCCACTCTGGATAGCCATGGAAATGATGAATACAGTCTTAATTTTTTCTGTGAGTTGTGTGGTCTGTTTGGTTTCATCTCTGTATAAGAATTAGGTAAACATCTCAACACCTCTTTAATTTAAGAGAATTTTTCTCTTTCATTAAAAATGTGGGGAAGTGGTTCCCAGCTGCCTTCAGCTTTGAATCTTGGATATCTGGGTAGGCATTTGATTTTTATTGTATGAAATTGTGCAAAACCTCCTTCCAGCTGCTGAAGGCTTTGACGGTGCACAGGATGGATGCTGTTGTTAGGAGAAAGCCTGTGTATTTCCATGGCCGATCCCAAGTATATTTCCAGCTCTGGGCAGGCAGGAGACCCACATGTGCAGGGTGCAAGTGCTGCTCCCTTTCGCGCTCCCAGCACCAGTCCAGCCAGTGGCAGCACCCATGTGGGGGCATGTCTGCTGCTATGTGAACCCCTCTGTTTTTTAGCACAGAAGCCCCCAGAATTTTTTTTCCAGCACTTTTTGTTGTAGTATCTCAGAAATATTTGCAAGTCTAGTAGACACACAGCTCCACCGTGACAGAAGATAAACTTATCCGGGAGTAAGCTGAGAAGAAGGTGAAGTGACAGGCAGAGCTGCCCACTGTGACTCTAACCCCCAGAGTCAATTCTTGTTTTCCGTGGGCTTTGTTTGTAGCCTGGTACATCAGCTTTGGGGTGAGGTTTTTGCATCATCGTGACTCCGTATATAGTCAGCAATGATCTGTGCGTTCTCAGGGGAAAATTTGGGGAATATAAGGAGGAGCCTCCTCTCTTTATGGCAGATACTGGGTGTGTAACATGAGAGGGCTAGAGCTAGACAGGGCGACAGTCCCACCTCCTCTGTCTGCATCCATTCTGCTTTTCAAAAATGAGGAAGATGGCACAGCCACACTTCCCAGCCATCTGGGGAATGACCACAGTAAAATCTGCTCGGTACTTCCAGATGCCTCATCATTATTAGTAGTAGGTTTGGAGCCTGTGAGTTATTTTCCCAAGTTTACATTGAGCTCTACCGTAGAGAGTAAAATGTTAAGGATCTAAAATCCTTGTTCCAGACCCCCCTGGCTGAGTATTAGACGTGCTGCCATGACAGTAAACTAATGAGGGATTTGTACTTAATCTTCAGAGAGAAAGTGATTCTGGGTTTCAGTAATTAAAAATATATATACATTTAACTCACCATCTGCTGACTTGCTCTGTCTGGTCCTGCTTCAAGCAGATACTTAAAGCTTGGAACGATTCCAGAGGTTAGCAGGAGTTTGAAAAACAGCATACAGCACATTCAGGCTATTTTTAATTTAAGGAGAATACCTTTGGTTGTTTTGGGTAGGGTTTTTTTAAGTATTCTTAAATTAAAAATTTGGGTTTCTCTTAAAAAAACCCCACAAAAACCCCCCAAAACAAACAAAAAAACCCCCAAACCCAACAACCCCCCCCACACTGTTCCTGTACTGCTGTCTCGCTGCCTTTGCAGTGTCTCCACCACCCCTTGCCAGTGCACGCTGCCAGGCCTCTGCAGACACTTCAGCTATGTCCTTTATGGGATGTCTGGCCTTTTAGGCAAATGCTGCACAGGACATTCTCTGTTCTTGCCTGCAGCTCCCAGGCAGACAGAATTAGCCTTGGAAACAGCTGTATGGCAGACAGAGAGGGAGGCAGGGACTGGATCTCATGCTGTAACTATCTACTAAAATATTAGCACTTCTTTCCAGAGAACTGGAATGAACCAAAGTTAGTCTTCGTACATATGAGATTAATTCTGACCTGCAGTGTACAATCTGAAATGAAATCATACAAAAATAAATATTCCAAAACCTGAAGATCATGGCTCATTGCTCCTGTCTGCGAGTGCTTGCTTGTTGTGCCAGAGAGTCTCTCTGTCATTCACAATTTTTCTTTTTCCTTTTGAATTATTTTTCTGACCAGCAAAGCTTCAGGGTTGATTTCAGCCTCTTTCAGCAGCTTGACAACACTGTAATTCCAACATCAGCTGAAAGCATATGAAGGGTGTAACAGACTCAGGGGTTTGACAACTTGCTGCTCTGTACCATCTCAGTGGAATGTGTTCACATTTGCGTGTTATCTGAAAATTTCTAGGCAAAAAACACTTCTCTGGGTTAGAACTTGTAGCAAGTGCATCTGCTTTACGAATAATTAGGAGTTCCTTCAAGAGAAGTTTGTTACTCAGGTAGAAAGAGCTTTGACCATGGATGAGAACAGAAATGCAGGGCGTGAAGCAATGGCACTGCAGCAGCTTGTGGTGTGGAGCCCATCCTCGATGCTGCCCTGCTAGGCCAGATCAAAGTGGAAAGGTGAAAATGATGAAAGACAAAGAGGGAAAGAAGAATACTGTGCAGAGCATAGTGCTGTTGGTGGGCAGTGGGCCTGCAGGCTTTGCAGGTGTGTTTCTGGTTCAGACATGGAGTCTTGCTGTATTCTGAGTATAATTTATTTATTTACTAACCTACAAGAACTTGGTTTTTCTGAACAAGGCAGGTCACTAAGGCACTGCACAAGTAACCTCTTTAGCAAATAAGAACCTGCAGGAAGATTCATTAGCAAAGGAAATTACTGGCTTCTGGTAAGACATTTTCTAATAGGTTGAACACTTTGGATTTGGCTAGAATAACGGGGTTTTGGGTCCATCTTCCAGACAGTTGAGCTGGCTGCAGCCCTACCATATCCGTTTCACCTGCTACTGGAAGAGAGTGGTATATGAGATCAAGCTGATGTAATTTAGCTGATCTTAAAATATTTAGTAGACAAAGATTGCTGAAGTAATCACTCCTTATCTACTCCTTATTACAGAAAATCCCTACAGGGTTTGTCCCCTTTTGCTGCCTCTTGTCGAACTGCAGAGCAGGCAACACTCTATTAATAGGTCTTTTGAACATGATTAATTGGGTTTTTAAGTGGGTCAATTTCCTCCAAAATTTCTTGCCTACTTAGTTCCACTTGCACTTGCAGCTGTCCACCTGTGATGCTTTGTTTTCATGGTATCATCTGAAACTCTTTTCTCATTTGATGCACTCTCCTGATTTTCTGCGTAAGGTTTTCAGCAATTCTTCAGCGTTATTTGCTGCTTGCCTGTGCCGCCGTATCATCAAACTGCTTTTCTGTATTACATCTGCAAATAGCCATTGAGCACTAAAGATCCTTTACTGACCTCTTCCTTTGCAAGAGATACAGTTACTCCAGAGTATTCTTGAGCCTTCTGCAGAGAGACCAGTCTTGCTGCCTGTTTGGATAGTTTTGTTTGGTTTATTTTTAATACTACCCTAAGGTGAAATATTTTTTCATGGTTTGTCAAACAAGATTATGGATTTGACTGTAAAACTATGACTCATCTCAGCCTTCGTTTTTTTCTTATAAAGAATGATCCTGGAGGAAAGTGCAAATGAAAATGTCAGATCTGTCATAAATAATACAAAAATGACAGCCACGAGGAGAGGTCTCCCAGACCCTCTTTCTATCCACAGACACAGAAAAGAAATCAGTTTTGGAGGGCTGGCTCTGTGGCTTGTGCAAAGTTTTATCATCCTTTTGTCTTCATTGCATTTAGGTGTTTACATCATCCAAGTATCTGGTCCAAATATCTAATTTTTGCCTCTTATTTTGGAGGAATGTATATTGCCATTCTAGCCAGAACTTAAGCATTTGAGCTTATAGCTCCTATTCTTAGTTGATTCTCTGAACATATTTAATCTCCCTGATATTTTATTTCCGGAAGCAATGCTATATCCAGAGTGCAATTAAACTGGTAATTCTTTGCTCTATGTTTTGTCAGGAAGCCACTTTTAAAGATTTAATGTCTCAAAATTAAGAAAAATTATGGTGGGCTAGCAGTAAAAAATTAAATCCTTGACAGTTCTTCAGCACACAGTATATAATGCTGTTGATAAACAGCCTGGTCTGTTGCAGCTGGTAGCGTGGGGGCACAGAATTGTGTTGCCAGTTACAAACATCTGATTTCAAGAGCATGCTCAATACTAGCCTAGTGATGAGGTAAGAATATATTATACATGTAGTGATCAGAAGTGCCAGAAACCTTGAATTGAATGTTAGTGCCTGTTGTAAAATGTAGTGGGAACCTAATGAAAACAAACATTACTTCTATCATCTTTTCTCTTTTAAGGAGGAGAATCTTACTGGGGAAAACCTTTCAAAGATGAATTTAAGCCAAATTTGTCCCACACGGGACGTGGTGTTCTTAGTATGGCCAATTCAGGACCCAACACAAACAAATCACAGTTGTAAGTAGTCACTTGCTTTTTGTGATTTATTGTTTCCCTCTAGACATTGTGTCTTACTCTGTTAAGAAAACAAATGACATTTTACGAGCTACTCTTTAAAGTTCAGTCAAGTGAAATATTCTGTGGAGTGCTGCATATTGAAATCAGGGTAGCTACAGCTCCTGTTACCCAATCTAAGAGCAAAGTAAAGTACAGAAGGAAGACCTGTAGGTTTATTATATCATCATTAATTTGTCTTTTCTGTTTTTATTATTTGAAGATTTTGTTAATTTTTGTCAGTGTCCCTCCAGTGTTACCTCTATAAGATCATTACATCTCTTCACTCGGTTTAAATTTAGCCCCCTATTGAATGTTTTGAAAGGGCTTAATGAAACGAAATGAAACATATATATGCTCTATGGAAATGTTGCTTCTTTTTACACACCTGATTTTAAATAAATGAGAACTGTTCTGCACTGGTGAAATGTGTAGAACCCAGACATGACAGAGTGCAGAATCTAGGACTGAGAATTACTTGATTTTCAACGTACAAAAGCAGATTGAGGACTAAAATGAGGAAAAAATGAATAAAGAAGCAGGAAGAACAACAAATGAAATGTAAAGATACTGAAGTTGTAATAACCTTTTTTATGTGTAACATTAATATGGGTGTTTGCCTGCAGTCTTTTGAAAATGTTCAATTTCACTTTGATACAAATATTTATTGGTTGCTCTCTGTGTACTGCAATAGAAAAATGTTGTACTTTTATTGGGAGCCCCAGGAAAGAGAGTGTGCATGTGTGTGTATGTACAGTACTGTGTGTTGGGACTGGGGTGGGAGGGAGGGGGGTCTTGGTGTTGGTCTTCATGATGCTAAGTATTGTTACAGCTTGTAAACTATACAGTAGTGTGGTTAGCTTTAATTAAACACGAGTGCTTGTCTCAGGGCCTTTAATAGGCTTACTCACATAGTTACGGCTAAGCACATGTTGGGCAGTTTGCAGGATCGAGTTGCTGTAGAGCTTATTTTGGATTTGAATGTTATTGCCAGCACTCAGGTGCTAAACTAGGGGAGAGTAAAGACGCTTTTTAAAATTTATTTATTTTAAAAAAAAAAGGTATTCTGGAAACAGCTGTTGGAGACAGTTCATGAGTAATGTGCCATATTGAGTCACATCATCTGCTGCTGTAAATGTGATCACATGTTCCCCTAAAATTTGCAAATGAAATATGAAATTCCTTTATATATGAAGTTGAGAGATTCCAGCTGCCCGTATTTATAAAGCTTCCTAGGCAATGTTTAGACACTTCTGGCAACTGTTGTGACCTTAGGAACTAGGTGAATAACTCTCCTCATAGGTGAGACACACTGCAGTGCAGAGTGAGCTGGGTCCTCTGTGTAAGGTAATGCTGGTAATGCTCGAATAACGCTCAGGACTTCTCCAGGATCATCCTGAGTTATGTTAATTCCATTGTCCTTAATTTTGTTTTGACTGTGGCAATGGATGAGAAGCTTTCTCTATTATTTGCTACTGCTCAGATTTATTTTATTACAATGCTACATATTGACGACTTGATAAGTATTGGATACCTAGGAATAATGTGGTGCAAAGAGGCTAAGTTGTAACGTTTGCCCTGTGTAGGACTTTGCATTCTGCACAGCATCTCAAAGCTTTCCTGAGACAAGCTACATCATAATTAATTGTCAGGCAGATTGTAGCCACTCCTATTTGCAATCATATAATTCCTGAGACAGTTGCTTATATGGAAAAGTGCCTTTGGAATGCTTATGTATTTTTAGCTGTCTCTAATGTAGTGTAACAGATGGAGACAGGGAGGAGAGCCAGCACGGCATGTCCAGCCAAGATGGGCCATCATGGTCTGCAGACCACAGTGTGGAAACCTCTGTCTCATATGCTTGTAGTCCAAGTCTTCCAAAGAAGCATTAAGCTTTAGAGAAAGTTTCAGTTGAAAAGGTTGCTTTGGATTTGGTATTTTAGTTCCCATGTTTAAGTTTAAAAATATAACCCCCAAAATTAAAAGTCCAATTATTAAAAATAAAAAATCCAGGTTTCTCAGGTTTTCATTACATTTGACACTTGGAATTATTCTTCTGCCTTGTTTATATCCAAAGCACAAATTTGCTCTCTCCAGAGGAGAAGTGGATCACTGACAGGCCAACTTAATGAAAGGGAAATGCAAAAGTAAATATCCTAAAAGATAAAGTCTACACTGGCAGAGGGCTTTTTTTGTTACATTAACTGTATTTGCTGGGTACAAGCTCTCAATCATGCACAGCAAATGTACTTCTCAAGCAGGATGCCTGTTTCCCTGTCCCACAGGAGCTTCCCAGGGCCTCTCTGGCCAAGGAGGCAGATGCTCATATTAATCTTGGACTTTGTGCAAGTCACCAAGCTTAGAGTAATATTTAGGGATGTTAGTAAGGTATGAAAACAAGAAGTCAAAGCTCCAGAAATCCAAGACGGAACCGACAAAACAGGGGAGTTAAAGGATGTTTGGCCAGCAGGACTCCCAGGGAGGAGGCATAGAAGGAGAAGGGCTTGTCCTCTCTGCGGGCTGTTACATACTCTTCCTGGTTTTAAGCACTCAACAACTGTCTGTTGTTGAGTGTCAATGAGATTATATGCTAATTGGTACGTCTTTATTCCTTCCAGCTTCATCACATTCCGCTCTTGTGCATATCTGGACAAGAAGCATACAGTTTTTGGGAGGTAAGTGAAGGATATTGTGAGCAGCAGTCTATCAGACGTGCTCTCTGGTGAGTCTGAAGCCTAGAGAGAAGAGTCTAGCGACTCTTGCAATTGAAATGGAGCAAAATCCTAGCTCACAACCCAGTTCTAGTCATGAATAGGTGGCCAACTTCACATCAGTGCCAGTCACCAGCCTCTGCCTTTTTTCTCCTTCCATCACTGTAAATTGCTTTACTTCCCTTCTGTGGGTGATCCTCCAGGGAGTCAGGAACAAAGTAATCATTGCCTCGTAACCAACCATGTTAATATTGGTGCATGCTAATTGCTGGGACACAAGAGATTACCTCTTCAACACCGCTTTCATCCTCTTAGGAGCTGTCAGCCAGGAAATTAGTCATGACAAGGCTGTTCATCATGGCACAGAACGTAAAGCTTCTGCATAGGTTACATCTTTTGGCTCCTTTTATTCTTTTTTATTCTATTCTTCTTTTCTTTTATTCCTGACAATTATCATTGGTATAAAATCTGTATGTTTGTGTGTGTACATACATACATGTTCATGTGTGTATATAGATATAGATGTAAAGATATTACCAATGCCAAGACAAGGGAACTTCATTCTTTATAAACAAGTCTCTTCCTAAAATCTTTTCCAGTCAAGACCTCACATGATAAATATCAAGGTATTTGTTATAGAAGATATTACAAAATCTTTATATTGTGGGGGTTTTTTTGCTTCCTCTGCTGCAGGTCTCTGGTATTTACCAAGTCATACGTACCAACAAATACCTCGGTGCAAATGGCAGGAAGGGGAACTTTACTAGCCTGCTTGATTGGTAGTTCCTGAGGATTTTATAGTCTCTTTTAAATGAAGATTTGGTTTTTGTTCTTTTCATTATTTGACAGGCAGCAGCTGAAAATAAACGCATGTGCTGTTTACTTTGATTGGGTGTCATACAATAGTGCTGTAGAATGAAAGTCATATATTTAATCCATGTTCTCTGCCTTTGAGTTCTTGAGGCAGAAGGTGGCTTCATTTTAAACAATTATTTTAGTGCTGTTAGTTCCGATACTGACTCTGCAGTAGTTGCACACTTTGAAATACATTTCTTTTTCTTTTCTCAGGTCTCTCCTAGAAAAAATTAAAGTTCCCTTGTCACTTGGTGAAAGCAAATAAATAAAGCAAATTCTAATACTGCAGGTTGAGAGGGAGAATATTCTTGGAGGAGTTACATTACCCATGTTTTAAGACTATTTCACTTAAACTACAATTTGAGTCCTCCTTGCAAAAAATCCCATTAAATCTCCTACGGTAATGCTGTTAACCTGAGCTTGCCACCTCATCAAACTGTATTTGGATTAGGACAGCTCAGCTGAAAATGTGACTGCTCCTCAGTTCTGGATGCAACCTGGCTTCAGTGAGCATCCTGTGTAGCCCTCCAGTGTCTTTGCTGTGTTTCCCCAGTTTTACCGTAATTGACCAGGGGAGAATTTGGAGAATGGCTGAGCTTACTGCAGTGCAGGGAGTGTGTTCCAGAAGCCTTCACACCATGCATAACATCACATGTACCTTATGAGTGAAACAGCTCAAATGATGTTTCACACTGTACATTGCCCTTTAGAGAGGAATTACTTCAGTCCAAGTAAATCTGGTTAAGTGTATATAGCAGAGATTTGTGCAGTTCTAGCAAAGACTTGTCTTAATTTTTGAATTGTCCTTGCTACTACAGAAATCTGAACTTGGTTGCCGGAGTAAAGAAGTAGTGCTGCTTTCTGAGCACTGCAAATCTTGTCCTTGCTACTGCAGAAATCTGAACTTGGTTGCCAGAAGTAGTGCTGCTTTCTGAGCACTGCAAATATTTTTAGCTTGAAATAGAAAAGAAAAACTTTATTAAAAATGTTGGTTTAGAATCGTGTTTGGCTCCCTGCATGAAAACCAAGTGATGTCTTCAAATGAACACAGAGCAGGTGAATTTTACTCTGGACTCGCATGTAAATGAAGATTAATTCAAAGAATATAAAAATGAAGATGCTGGGATAGATGCATTCCAGTCACTCTATATTAATCTACAAAAGGAATATGTGAATAATTTAATTTACCTACAAATTTAATATAAAAGGCTGATGTGTGTGGCTTTTAAGATCTCCATTCTGTCATCAAAATTCTTCATCTGTTTTTACCTGCATTTGTTTTTAAAAGCCATGAAAGCCAAAAGATTCTGGAGATTGTACCTCTAGTGAAATTTCAGATTCAGTGTGCTATTTTAGATCCTGGGTGTTTCCAGGATTTAGTGACTGTATCTGATCTTAGACTGTATAGTACAATAATATCTGCGAAGCATATCTAGAAATAACATCTAGGTTTAAGAATAGAATTAATCCATTAAATCAGAATTCTTTGTTTCCATGAATGTTAGATTGTCTTAACTGGATGCTTACTGGCCTGTTGTGACTTTCACATAGATTTGAGGATTACTTCTTTCAGTTAATATAAAATCCTAAATACTCTAATCTCAACTATGCCCCTGAGCTATTTCTGTGTGGCTCTGGTTGATGTTAGTGAGTGTCATATGTATCTTTGAGAGCAGAATTTGACCTATTTGTATAAAACTTTTCAGCAGGCTTTCCATACTTCTGAGAAGAACAGAAAACCAGAAAAAGAGCAACTATTCCCTGCCTCTTTCTTGGTTTTTTGGGTCCTGTGTGGGATGGAACATTGAAAACTTACTTCTGTGGAGAGCTGCATCTTATTCATGTCCCCACTGGTTTGAAACACAATTTTCATATAGCAGCAGCTGTTAAGAGTTGGATGTTTGGCTATTAAGTATGTTTGGAAAACACACCAGCTGCAGGCAGTGGGACTGTGAAGAGTTGGCACGTGTCTGGCTTGATGCACTGGAATTTTCAAGTCTCAGGAGAAGGCTGCGACTGGAGGACAGGGAGGGTGTCTTGTCATGATTGTGCTGCCCACCATGGCAATAAGGAGGATGGATTTTACTTGAAAATAAAGGAGATAATTTGGCATGGATGGGGAGCAAAAACAAAGGCAGAGAGTGAGGGAAGAATGCCTTCTCTTGGCGGTGTGTTGCAGGCTGCACAGATTTCCTGCTCCAGCAGAGCAGCCTAGATTAAATGAGTAATTACCATTTCTAGTAATTATCGTTTCTCCTGACCTAAAGAATGCTGTAATTAACATGAAAACTAACTGGTGGCTTTTGTTGGCTTCTAGCTGGCTGGTAAGAGGTTTAATTGAGAAACTCAAATAATATAAACCAACCGACATGCATTTGCTCTGCTCAGAGTGGATGAGAAGCATTTGCAGGTGACTGCTGCATGGGGGAGGTCCTGTCTGCTGCTGTCATGGGCTGTGTGTGAGGGGACTCCCTCTTATTTATGCCAGAGTCGGGAATTTAACTGTTCTCTGAGCTGCATGAGCTACAGGGATGTTACAGCCAAAACATCAGCATAGGCTCACGTTCCTGTCTGGTGTGCTTTATTAAATATAGGTGTAAGCACATCTCATTGTGCTGTTATTATATTTTCTATTACTCCAATGGCTCACAGCTCCTGTGGATCAGGGGCCTGGTACATTTACCCTTTATAAGCAGAAATAGAAACATAATCTCTCTCGCAGAGAGCTGTGTAAGTAGAAAAGAGACTGCACACAACAGGGAAGTCCCAGCAGTGACCCCTTTGAGCCTACCTTCCACTGACAGTTTGCACTTTCTTCAGAACCAAGGAAAAAGAAAACCCCAGGAAAAATGAAATGGCTTTATGAATGCTTTGGGGGAGCCTGTTTCAAAGCTAAAGTGACACAAGAAAAAGTGAACGTTTAAAGTGATAGTGGAAGGTGATCAAGCCATACTGATCAACAGGAGTAGAGAAATGCTCTCTCTGAATTTTGGGTGAAATTTAGGACAAGCAGGGTATGATGGGCTCAAAAATGAGGGCAGGTTGCAGGTACGTGATGTGATGTGATAAAAAGAAGAGCAATAGAGGGAGCAGAGAAAAAAGTCTTGTGGTCAGAGTGGCAAAGCTGGAAATGATATGTGCAGCAGTTCTGTGTGTTTATTAGAGCATCACTTGTGTTTGGTGAGAAAAGGATGTGGCAACTGAGACAGGACATGAGTATACAGAGGTCAGTTTTCCCTTTGTACGTGGCTGCACGTATCTGCTTATGCAGATCTTTCAACTGTCTCTTGAGATTTCTGCTGCTCATTCTTCAATTCTCTTAATCACAGAAATAAAGAACAAGGTGGTTTGGGAAACCTCAGACCTGGTCAAATTGGAGACATCGTTCAGTAGCTGACATGCGCTCAGCTTAGTCTTCTCTTTTGTTCCATCCTCCCCTTGCCAGATGCTTTTGTGGAACAATGTTCTTCCCTTGGATAAGCATCGCTCTGTATTAAATATGCCTTAGCCTGTTTAATGCTTTCAACTGCAATTCTATAGAATGGGGCAATGAAAGTAACTCTTGTCCTCTAAAGTGATACGCTGCATAACACGACTACAAGGCATTATTCAGCTACCCAGGTAGCACAGTGCCTGTTTCCACTTGTAATGCCCTCTGTGTTATTTGAATCCATGAACACCAATGCCTTCCAAGCTGGGAAACTCCTATTATTGTTGCTCTTCTGCTTTAGTACATCTGAGGAACAGAGAAGTGATGTGACAGCAGAAAGAGCTGATTTTGTTCCTCGATCTGTGTAGGGAGCCTGACCTAATTTTGCACTGCAGAGTCTGTTCCCCAAACACCAGGAGAGGAGTGAAGAGCAAGGTGGGAAAGTAAACCAGGCCTCCTGTAGAAGCCATGGCCATGGTGTCCTGTACTGGGCTGTCAGAGCTGCATGAGGGCTGCTATCGTTTTCCAAACAGTTGTATGATCTCTGAAGAGGAACCTGTGCCAAAGCTGAGAAGTCCTTTGTGCCAGGTTCATCTGTTGAGTCTAGTTTCAAAATGCTTTTTTCCAAGCTGTTTTATTTTTTTCAGCACCCTTCATTACTGCCTGCTAGATTAAGCCCTTATGAGAGATTGAAATGTTTCGACTGCATCCTTGTTGCAAGTTCGAATTGCTTGCTCTATTTCATATTGCATGTGTGCAT
This sequence comes from Antrostomus carolinensis, assembly GCF_000700745.2. NCBI lineage: Eukaryota > Metazoa > Chordata > Aves > Caprimulgiformes > Caprimulgidae > Antrostomus > Antrostomus carolinensis. The sequence continues at coordinate 63,814 of NW_010326434.1, forward strand.
ATAAAACATTTTGTCCTGAGGGTACATGTTTGTGCACGTACATATTGCTCATTCTGTGTGTCTATATAAATGTATGCACTCCTTTTTATAAAAAGGAGGGCAGGATGTGTTTTCAAAACAACAATGTTTCTTTCTGGTTTCTGTTTCTACTTTAAAGCACTTTTTTGAAAAAGTCCAGACATTGGTCTTGTATCGTCTTCTGACCGGGAAACTCTATTGTCTGGGACTGCTGCCATCCCCAGCATTGCATAAGGCTTAATTCCTATAATTCTTCTAGACAAAAATATGAGAAATAGGAAGTCCATGTGTGAATGTCTGTGAGACTGCTAGGAAGCTGCAGGTTTTTTGGGAGCAACACTAACTAATGTAGCAGCGAGACTTTCATTGGCATATTGTAAATGGATATAGCTTGCTCCAGATATTTCATTTATACTTCATGCAAAGACATTTCCAGTGGCTATGAAGCAAGATTACTAGTTTGCATAAAGGAGCCTTAACAGGAAGTAAGATTTTAAGTAACATCTCTAAATTTGAAATGCAAAGATTTACAGTGCTAACTTAGCTCAATTTAAAAAAAAAATAAAAAAAAAAAAAAAAAAAAATTGCACCAGTAGGGCACATTTTTGTTTTCATTACTATGCTAACAGAAAAAAGCCCCTAAATATACCTATCTTCTTGTCCATGCTTAAATGTAATGCAACATTTATCAAGCTCCTCTAAAAATACAACAAGCTGTCTCAGGGATGCTGAGCTAAATATATAGTTGAGATCATCATTTCTCTGTTCAACATCTACTGGAAGTACAGAGCAGCCCCTCAGTTTCACTGGTTGTTCTAATGTAAATGGTATCTTGAAAGTATCATCCTTTTCACTGTAGGATGTCATCTCAACATCTGTTTCAACTTCACTTGGTCAATTTAGGACAAAGCATGCATGGCATCTTGTAAAAGGAATAGAGCCAGAAACGGTGGAAAAGGTTAAACTTGTTTCTGCCCTTCTTTGCTGTGCTCCCAACTTAGCACAAGTGGCATTGAATGAGAAAGGCTAACGCGGTGCGACCTGTCACCGTCTGTGTAACACACTTACCACATGTAAAGGGTATGAAGGGATATTAGTCTGAACTTCTGGAGGTTGCATTTTGAAAATTATGTATGGAATTCCCTATGCTGAGACCCAGATTTATGCACAGAACAGGTTTTGTCTCTTTTTGTTCAAAGTTAGTGGATATTAGAATAGTAAGTAGTGTCTCTCTCTTTAGAGGTATTTTTTTTAATGCTAAAATGTACAGATCTGATGGTCTTTTCTACATACAATTTTATGGGCTTTTTTCTTGCCAAAGTGTCTGTGAGCTTTTCTTCTTACACCAGAATATGTGTTGTGGGACAGGCAAAGAACTCCCTAAACTACTCTGGCGTGCTGTTTTCCTCATTCTTTGAGGAGCAATTGCTGTAACAGATGCCAGTGCATGGGTTTAGACACGGTGTATCTCATCAAACTGATCTTGGTGCTGCAATGTAACATCAGGAGATTTGACAAAAACAACATGTAATGTTTCGAGAGCTGACGTGTACATTGTCTCTCTACTTAGACAAATCAGAGGAAAGTTTGCAAAATCCTTTACAGTTTGAGACCTAAAGTTGGAATATTCCTTTTTTTTTTTTTTTTTTTTTTCCCATGACTGCCTTGATTAGTGTGTAGTTCAGGTTTTACTGGACAGATGATGTTTGCAATCCGATCTTGTCCTTTTTTGACTTTAATTTTTACTGGTGCAACACCAGCCTCAGCTGGGTCTGGTCTTTGATAAAGCTTCCAAGTGCTCCCTGAACAAAAGTGACTAGTAAATTATTTCCAGCTCCTCTGGTCAGAGCTCTCTTCTCTGAGCTGGTAGTTTGTATTAAAATTATTTTTTTTTTTATTTTTTACTGGTATTATGGAAATGTCTAAAGACATAAACCTGTATTGAGACCTCAGTGTGCTGATGCTGTAATATGCATAGAGATACTCTCTATGCAAAATGTTGGAGAATGCAGGGGTGTAAAAGAAAGCAATTTTCCATTTCAGAGACAAGAAGCTAAGAAGAAAAGAGAATTACATGGTCTACGGGTGTAACAACTTTGTCTTCTTCCCCTTTGGCCCTTTATAATCATGTCAAAATAGACTATTTAGGTCATTTACTGATGACCTGTGAATGCCATGTCTATCAAAGCCTTTTAAAATGTACAAGTGACAAAGTGTTCCAAATAAAGTTTAATTAGCATAGCGACTGAGATTCGTGAGCATTGCCAAAATGCATTAGGGCTAATATTGTGGGAGGTCTAGCTATGGGCTAAGGGATTACTCAGTTCAGATTGCCAGTGCATAGCTGATTTGGCTATTTCAAATTATCAGAACCTAATTAAATGAAAACATACGAGCAGATAATGAATGGAGCTCTTGGCTAGAAAATCTTCCAATATTAAATCAGAAGTTTCCTTTAGGGGTGGTTAAAATACAGTGAATATATCTTAGGCTGTGTGTTAATCATCAGTATTGTAAGTGAATCTGATACTGTCCCAGAGGAGGATTTTAAAATTGAGTTTTTGTTATGAACTTTCCAGAGTTCATGCGGGGTCTTCAAGTCCTGTGCAGCTTCCCACAGTGTGCTACCTCCAGTTGCAAATGAATGAGGCTGTTCTAGCCTGCATACATGTTTTTTAATTGCTCTTAAAAGTCACAACCTGATTACAGAATATCAACAGGCCCTTGGGGAGTAAAGGGGAGAAGTTTGGGGCAGTGCAGCCGCAGTGAAATGTTAGCAAGGATGGCTCTGGTCGAGGCAGGGGCTGGGCAGCACACTCTCTGACTTGCATCGTTTTATTCTCTGTGATGGGATCTGTCTTTGGTTGTGTTTAGTGGCAATCCCAGCCCATGGGGCAGTGGTGCTGTGCACTAAGCCCAAGGGGTGTGGAATGGGAAGGACCCACTTGCCTCTCAAACCGTGGTGGCCAGCCTGTTTCGTTTGGTTAACATGGCTCTTGGGAGGAGTGTGTGAGGTGTGTAAATAGTGTGGAGTGGAGTGGTAGTAGGAGGTGTGTTTCTCCATTGGATCAGCTGAAACCATCGGAGGTGATAGCCAGTACTCACCTGGTGCTGGCCAGGCAGACTGTCATGCTGGGACTGGAGAGGGCTGCCTGGCTGTGAAACACCTGCAAGAGTGAGATATCATAACAGATGTGAATGTGTCAAATACCTGTGAAAATTATGTGTCTTTTGGTTGAGGTATTGCTCATTTCTCTGATATGAGAGCAGAGTTAGGTAATAAAACACTTTATACATAGTTCACCAGTTTGATTATGCACACCCCCACCCCACTAGTTACATTTAATTTGATTTTTCTCCATTTCATCTGCCCAGCCCTTGACAGCCTACTTGTGCTAGTACCAGAGACCCAGCAGTCTGGCTTCAAAACAGTTGCCACCCAGCAAAAACTGGAGGATTGCTGGCTCTTGGGTTTGTACTCCTGTCCCAGGCACAGCACTGGGCTCCTTGGTGGCCAGGTCCTGGCCCCGGACTCCTCTGACTCCCAAGAGCAGGGTTTTTGAGGATTGCGGCTGCTTCTCATTGTCCCACAGCCATTAATATGGGCTATATTTTTGGTTCCTGGCCATGTGGCTTGGCTCTGTTAAAACAGATGTTGTCCAGCTACAGCCTGCTTTTCTAAGGGATCTGGATCGCTCGGCATCAACCGCCTGTCTTCATCTTTATTTGCTGCTCTTCTAAATATAGCTATTTTCAAATTTAATTGGGGATGATGATGTGGATAAAAGTGTTAAATACCCTGGGACCGAGATTTGATCCCAGCAGGACCACTCTGGAAATGTACTGACTCCATGCTTCCTATTTAAAATTAGATTTTGACACCTGTCAGCCAATTTTTTATTTAATGTGTGCTATGTTCACTTCGGATCGTTCTGGTTTCTCAATCAAAATATCAGCCGCCTTCCAGAAGTCTGTTCCATGGACACTGTTATCCCTCTTAACCACATCTGTCGTCTCAAAGACAGAAGGTTGTTTGACAGACTCTGTTTTCCACAAAACCTTGTTGATTGCCGTTACTTATTTCCTTTCTTTCTTAATCATGTCCTGTCTCTGCTATTCTATTATTTTGCTGGGATAGATGCCAGGATGACAGGCTTATAATTATCTGGGTCACCCCATTTATCCTTTCTAAATATCCTTTTCTGGAACTTTCCCATTGTTCCACACTTCTTTTTAAAATGAACATACAACAGTCCAGAAAGTCTTCAGCCTTTCTTAAACATTGCAAAGCAAGTATTTGGCTATGTTGACTTGAAAAATGAGAGTCCAGGGATCTCACATCCTCTTAAATAGAAACTGCAGTGAAAAGTGTCCTGGCATTATCTTGTGGCTGTGAGTCGATGCTCTGCTGCTTTCCCAGAGCCCTCACAAGCTCACGGCTGTGATGTGCTTTGGGAGCAGTCCTGCCCTTTCTGTGTCACTGGTGTTATCACAGACAGCTCTGTCACTGCTCTCCAGTAGTGCAATAGTTACAATTTTGTTTCTTCCTAATAACACTCTTTGCTCTGATACACGATTTAAAAAAAAAAAAAAAAAAAAAAAAAGTGAAAAATCAGAAGTTAATGAAAACATTTGCTTTCTCGACCGAGTGTGTTGGTTTGTTTTTTAAAGCTCATGGGAGTAATAAATAAGCTCCAAATTTATGGACGTAGCATTAGCGATTGAACCCATTTTGAGATGGATTTGTGTCTTCTTGCACAGACAGCTGTCCACAGTTGCTCATTCTCCATTTTGCTGGTTTGTGTGGTTACTGGGTTTTTGGAAAAATGGCTTGGCTTTGTCTCTGAGTGTTTGACTTTTCCATGTTCTGTTTAATTTTAATTTCAAATCCCAGATTTGAGAAAAAAATTCTTACCTTCCACACTGAATGACATTTTCTTAGGTCTTCCAAATACAGTTACTGTTCCTCCTTCCCCTAAACACAATGGTGTAAAAATCTGCTAGAGTAATGGGCATAAAGTAGTTCTATTAGATGCAAGGGTGCAGAAATATTTTTAGTGTGTTGTGACAGCTGGAAATTGTGTCCTTCCTCTTGTAGGGTGGTTGGTGGCTTTGAGACTCTGACTGCTATGGAGAATGTGGAAAGTGACCCAAAAACAGACCGTCCCAAGGTATGTGTGAAGCACCAGGGGCTGTGCAGGAGGGTGCAGAGGCACATGGCCTCATGTGACAGTGTGGTTCACCCTGCTGCTGATTCTTTGAAAGCTGAACTTGGGGGAGATGATGCAACTGAATCAGCAGATTGAATTGCTGCTCTTCTCTTCTGCTCCCAGGAGGAAATACGAATCCAGACAACAACTGTTTTTGTTGATCCGTATGAAGAGGCAGATGCCCAGGTGAGGACAGTTGGTTGGTTGGGGTTTTTTTTGAAAGGTCAGTGCTCTTCTTTGGACAACTGTGTAACTTAATGCCTTTTCTTTGAACATGGGCAGCCCCCTGGCCCATATGGTTGCAAGCTAAGATTAAACAGCTGCCATTCGGGACTGCCTTGTGTGCCAGGATCGTTGCTGCTCTTTCAGCAGAAAAGTCTTGTAACGGAGTCTGGCACAGCTCCCAGTCCATCGCACTTCTGATGCCTTCCTTTCCAAATGCCCACAGTAGCTATGGGTAGCTGCAGGTGGGAAGAGAGGAGTTTCATTACAATGGCTGCAGACAGCTTGTTTGTAGTGGCCCTTGAGATCTATCTCCTAAAGCCTGCCCTGTAATCATAGCGGTACTGATTGCTGTTCTAGAGTGCTTTAAAGCTTTGAAGAATTGTAGACATTTTCTCCTTACTCTAGCCTAGCTCTTGCAACAGATTGCGCTCTTTGCTTCCCACAGGTTGCTGCAGAAAGAGAGAAGGTCCAGCTAGAAGAAGAAGCAGCTAAAGCAAAAGCTGAGGTGGTCCCACCAAAGAAAGAGATCCAGGCTCCTAAAACTTACCGGCAGGGGATTGGAAAATACATTAACATGGCTGCAGCGTGAGTTTATTGCCCATCTGATCTTTGTTGAGTGTTTTAGTTGCCTTTCCTGCTGGACACTGACCCCGTTCAGTGCCATTGCTCAAATGTTCGGTTTGTGCCAGCAGGCTTTGCAAAGATACCTTCATGCAGTCCTAACAGTCAGGAGTTCCCTCTATTTCTGTTGTTTTTCAAGATTACAAGTTAACTGAACTTTTCTTTTAGCACTTTGACATGACCAAGTTGGTCTTTAACAGCATGTGCTGACTTTGGAACTGGAGATACATTTCCTCAACTTGAGGTCCTTGAGAACTGTGCTGTGTCACTTCCTACACCATCTTTTATTCTCTTCCTCTTCTGCAGCTATTTCTGAAGGCCATAATCCCATTTCTCTTAGCAGCTTCTCCCCTGCACAGAGGATTTGCCCTGAGCCCATATCAGTCTGCTGATCTGGTTCAGTGGCACACGCAGTTGTACCGGCACAACTGAAATGGCCAGAAAGGGGAGCAGGTTCCCAGGCTTGCCGTGGGAGCAAAGGGTGTCTGGCGAGTAGCTCCAGGGTGCCTGGCTGGTTGTACAGGCTTGTCCTAAATCATCCTCTCTCAGACACCTTTTATACACCCATTGGGATTGGCAGCATCACTTGCTTTCCAAAGGACAGTACCGAATCCCACCTGAGTGGCAGCTTTGCATGATTTTTGTATAGATTAAAATAACTTGATTTTTCAGACTTCTCTAAAAGCATTTGCAAAAATTCAGTTGTCTGTCTGCTGCATAAAAGTGTGTATTTATGCATACACAGATCTGGACAGCTATTTAATCAGCTTGTATGTGCCTGCGTGACTTACAGGTATTTGCATAACTGTGAGAACAAAAATACATTAGCCTGTGTAGGTCAGTTTGGTGTGTCAGTCAAACGTTTCAGTTACAGAATATTACTTGTCCCTTAAAATATTATTTTCAGCTTAAAATTGCTGCCATTCTGCACTGTATTTACAGAGGAAACCCAGGCAGAGTTTGCAGCTCTGTGGAAAGGGAGAAGTGGTATAGAAAGGACTTTTCTTTCCTAGCCCTTCACTCCTTGCAGCCTGCCCTGAAACTGGGATTTTGGTCTGTAGCAGCCCTTTGGCAGGTTCAGGGTTCTCTCTTCTCCCTGTTGGCTGCTGATACCTGACAGTCAAACAGCAGTATGTGAGCTGGCTGCGTAGTGTTTCCATGGGGAAAACTGCTCAGGGGAGGCTGAGAACAGCAGCAGTGACTGCAACAGGCTGTGCTCAAGAAACAGGAAAGGATCTGAAAAACTTACCCAGCTGATTTACACCTCATTCCCCATAAATCTTTTTGCTGCCACAAATGCAGGTGAGAAGGTGGGGAGAGAACTTGCGGATCACATTTTCATTGTGACTGTGCTAAAAAAGTACAGCTGTTAAATCTTCAGCCCTGGCCTGGAGAACTTGGGTTTTGAACACGTTCCTGGAAGTGTTCAAAGCCTGACCCAAACCATCCCCACAGACTGACACACTCGTTCTCTTTTTGGGTATGCCAAAGACCCCCATCCCCACCCTCCCCTGCAGTCCCCATGCTGGCATGGAGCTTGTACTCCTCTCTAATTGAGAAGGGATGGGCTGGCTCCAGCATAGTTGTTGCTGGGAGAGGAAAGGCATCCAGCTGCTGCGGTCCCACCACACAGTAAATAGTCCCTGAGAGTTGTTTTCATTTTGGCTCCAGGAAACGCAGCATGGAAGATGATGGGCCCTCAACCAGCACAGCTGTGAAGAAAGAGAAAAAGAGCACAGGCTTTGGGGACTTCAGCTCCTGGTAGCAGCGCAGAGAGCCTAGCACTGGATCAGCACAGCAAAAAAAGAAAAAGCAGCCTCCCATGTGTCCCCGAAGAGCCCAAAAGACAGTCTGTCCTGGGGAGGGAAGGCACCAGCCTGCACTTCCACTGGGGAAGAAAACTGTTGCTTTGTTAAAGCTGGTTAATGTGGCTTTGTTTTCTAGAGAGCTGCGTTTTCCCCACTGCATCTTCATCGAAGGCCTTTTTGTTGTTGTTTTGCTAAGCGGGGAGCAGGCAGCCCAGCTCCACTGGGGATTAGCTGGAGCCTTTCTCTGCTTGGCTGGCAGCAGCCCAGGAAGAGCCCAGCCTTGCAGGATGCTACTTCAGTGAACAGCTACGTTGGTGAAAGAGCTCCTTTTACAGGTAATCGTTTCCAGACAAGCCAAGTCTGCCAAGTGAAGGCATGAATTAATGTGCTGGGGAAGCGCCTGTGCTGCTGGAGCGCTTTGTGGAGGGGAGGAGAGGGCTCCAGCCTGTCCTGCCCTTCCCTTCCAGCTGCCTTTTGCCTAATTCTTAACAAGGACAAATTCTGTCTCTTGCTCTTTGCGGGCCTGCCTCCTGGCTGGACTGACTGCTGTCAGTCTCTGCAGGGCTTGCTCACTCCAAAAGGAGCTCTCTCTGTACCCATTTAAGTCTCTGACAGCCTGGGAAGCAGCAAATCTAGATGGGAAGCCTGGGGCAGCTGCACCACTTGTTCCTCCCAGTGGCTGGGCTTTTTTTAGCCACTGGGCAGCCAGAAAGGCCAGGATGCAACAGTTCAAACCTACCCTTGGGTCCCAGAAACTACATCATGGAGCAACTGAGCAGGAATAGAAACAGCTTTGCTTTTTTTTAAAAAAAAACAACAAAACAACTCCATCCTGAAGCCTGCTCCTTGCAGGAAAGCACACACTGTAGTCTGCCCTGACATCAGTCTTCCCATCGTTAGGGAAAACCATATAATACCATATAATATAGCTGACAGGCATCTCAGATATTTCCGTTGCATACCCACAAATTATTAGGAAGCTTAATAAAGGCCTTATGGGGTAAAGATACATCAGCCTGTAAAGTTATAATGTTTTAGTCCATAAACATGTGTGTTACCATCACTTAGACGTACCAGGCTAGATCCTGAATATACTTTTCAGTTCACCTTAGGTGTTTTCAGATAACAGAAATACCCTCCCTACCTCTCTCTGTGGCTGAGGAGATGGTTTTGTAATCAGCTTTGTAACAATACATTTATATTGGTGGTTTCACGTTTTAAGAGAAGACTCCATTTGTATGAAATTGCTGTAAAAAGTTTTGGTAAAATTTTTTGCATTAAATGCTTTTATTTTCCTTTGAGTGCTTGCCTTTGACTCTTCAACTGTCATTTCCAAAAACATAGCATTGCAAAGTTGATTGTCATATAAGGAAATGATTCATTCCTACTTTTTAAGATGCTCATAAGGAGCTCAGGGATCTTTGCGGATATGATTACATCTTTGTTAAATCATAGGAAGTTCAAAGTAGTCTAAAAGAATAACAGGGGGTTTTTGTTTTGCAACATTTTGCAGCAAGTAAGTTTGAAATAACACGTGTTTGATTCCTGAAATGGGATATGATGGTACTTCCTTCAAGCTGCGTTCCTTGTCTTACTGAAACTATTGCTTCTCCTGGGCTGGCCTTTTCCTGATAAATTGTTGTTGACCCCTTCTACCTAACTTCTGCTTCAGCAGGTCTTTGAGTCAAGTTCACAGTGTGGCTAGGGCTGGAATAGGCAGTTTAATTAAATCCGTAAGAGTAAAATGCTTTTTTTAACTAGATTAAAATGGAGATTATTATGAAAGAAAGGAGCTTTTGATTACAAGGAAAGCAACAGAGGTGTGGCAAGGACTCCTATTTCAGCAAGAGTCCTTGTTACAGATTGGTATGGGGGACAGTTTCCTTTCACAGCAGCAGGCTGCAGAGATAACTACCCGCTTTCCCTTTCTACTCCAGCTTTTTGGCAGCGCTCACTGCAGTCCACGAAGGACCACTGCCGTCCAGAGTGCAGACGGGACTGCTGCCCTTCCTAGCACCGCCTTTGCACTGCCCGTTTCATTACAATTTCCCACCATAACATTGGACACAAAAGAAAGAGCAATTTCCTGGCTTCTAGGAAGGGCTGAACATAACCCTTTTAATTTTGCTGTGAGCAGGGGTGAAGCTCTTCAGCCTCTGTTCACTGCTCGGCCTGACTCCAGGCTGGCCTGCTGGTCCTCCCTGCTGTTGTCAGTAGCTCCCAGGCTGAGGGATGCTGGCCCTGGCCTGTCCCCAGGGTGCCACGGTGGGGAACGGAGGTCGAGCTGTTTGGCTGACGCCGTGTGCTGAGTCAGCAGCCGGGCTGAGGTTTGTACCGAGAGCAGGGCAGTGGAACCTTTGGTGCTCAGGCAGCCAGACCCTGCAGCAAATTTTTATTCTGAATTCCCACCTCTGCTCCCTCCCATACCTGTATTTTTGCATACTTGAGCAATTTTTTTTTTAACTTCAGCTTTTCCTCTGTCAGCAGTACCACAAGAAGAGTGTGACATGGAAAATGGTGAGCTGTATTGACAGGAGCACAAGGTGGGTGCCTGGAGAGCAGGACACTGTGGTGTAGCCGTTGTTTTTACAAAACCTGGTTCTTTGCTGGGTGACTTGCAGAGTTCCCACTACCTGAGTCGGGAAAGGGGAGGGAGGAGGCTTTGCCGAAACCTTTTCTACCCCTTTCATCACTTAGTTCTCTGGCAAGGGCAGTGTGTTAAAGGAACACCCAAAGCAGACCCTGCTGTGGCCAGAGTGATAGGCAGGAATTGTGCAGCCTTACTACAGAAACTCTCTCCTGGGAACTGCTGTGCTATTTGTAAGCGTGTTTTTACATTCTTTGTCTTTGACACTTTTCCAGTAAATGCACTTATAGAGAAAAAGCAGGATTTTAACCAGAGGCTGAAGTAGCTTTTGTCTGGCCTTGACCAGAATAGCACCAGTATGTTCTTACTTTGCATTGCTCCATACCCAAGTCATTTTGCTGAAAGGCAGAGGCACTGGGTGACCAGTAAATTCATTGTTTCCTGAGATCTGGCACTGTAGCAGTGAACACCACGAGCACAAAACACCCTCAAGAAGGCAGTGCCATGCAGTGGGGCTGGCAGCCATGACCGCTTGGTTCCATACAGGCTGAGGCTTCAAGGACAGTCATGCCATGGCCAGGGGTTAAGCAGAAGTAATGCAGGGCTCAAGTGCTAAATGCCCTTCAAAGGCAGGGGAGGCCAAGTGCACTGGAGCCAGACAGGCACAGCACTGGTGGGTCAGAGGGCTCTCAGCCCCCGCTGGGCACAGGTGACCCCAGCATGGGCTGTGTCTGTCCCCTCAGCTGGTGGCAGAGCCACAAACATGGCTGTGGCCATGCTGCCACCCTGGTTGGCAGATAAACCCAGCACTCAGATGCTGGGTTATAAGTATCCAATCTTTCTGGGATCCCCTCGCCAGCAGTGTTTGGAAGGAACAGGATGCCGGAAGCCTTGCGCCAGGAAGCAGCTTTTATAAGCAGTGGAGGGGATTTGCCAAACAACCCCAAGTTTCAACAGTATTTGCTTCGGAGAAGGCAAACAAGCTAAATCAGACTGTGCAGGAAGGAGGCGGGCAGCTGCCTGCCCCGGCCGGCAACGGGTTACACCATGGCCGGGGATTTCTCGCTTCCTCTCTTTCTTCAGAAAGCAAATTTGTTATCATGGCCTCGATGGAGGAATTAAGTGTCCTGTGCCATGACTGTGAGGAAGCTCTGTGCTTAGAGCACGACAGTGACATCCATTCCCTTTGGCTCAGACCTAAATGTCCCGTCCCTGCCACACACAGGGACCAGGACTCCTGCCCCATGGCAGCTCAGTCCCTTCCCCACTCCCAGAGCCCTGACCTCCTGCTCATCCTTTGGGCAGCCTGGGCAGCTTTTGGGAAGCTCCAGCCATGGCTGCTGGTGCCCAGCAAGCTGCGGTTGGGGCCACGCTGTGTCGTGGCTGACCACAGTGTGCACATCCCACACTGGATGTCTTTGTCAGGAGGCAGCAGTAGCTGGGAGCTGCAGCGCTGCATTGGGACAAGCAGCCACAGCACGGCCGTTTGCAGCCAA
>NW_010326435.1:0-22380 GCF_000700745.2 Antrostomus carolinensis
TGGCTCTGTGCTGGACTCTCTCGAGCAGTTAATTACTGTATCTAATTACAAGATTTATAACAAAACGAAGCTTACTTCAAACTTGACAAGGCAACAGCTCATAGGAGGGTAAGTCCGAGTGCTCACTGCAGGTGACATAATATAAAAGCATGTAAAAATGAAAGACTCTCTTCAGTGCAGAATGTATATATGGCTTAAATGAAATATAGGGCAACATGCCAGTCTGATGCCCCACATGTGGCCATCTTCTTGGAGATAAATGATGTACAGCAGGGTTAACCTGATCAGTGTGTTTTCACAGCACAGAGGTTAAGATCATAGTTTTAGTTCCAGATTCTGGTGGAGACCATATTTCAGTGGGCAATATTGCTGCCTGCTTTCACTTCTTCCTCTCCAAAATCAGTTGACTTGTCTCACACCTATGAACACGTAACTCATTCATTCTAGTGCTGCAGGCCTGGATCTGTCTGTCTTCCCTTCTGACTTCAGAATAAATGTCAGTTTGGCTTGTTAGTCATCAAGACTTGTGATGACTACAGCCTAGTTAGTTCTCCAAGGATCCAACAGCAAGATACTGGCTGAGATTAATTCATCAGGTTATTGGTAGTAGCCCTATCACACCAGACTTCTGAAAAGGTGTAAAATGGAAGAACAGGCATGACTAGAAACAGAACTAGACCACCTTTTTCTCATGTCTCCACCTACTTCCACCTACCCAAAGCTGGTGAAGGGTCTAGAGAACAAGCCTTGTGAGGAGCAGCTGAGGGAATTAGGGTTGTTTAGAGAAGAGGAGGCTGAGGGGAGACCTAATTACTATCTACAACTACCTGAAAGGAGAGTGTAGCAAGGCAGGTGTGTGTATTTTCTCCTAGGGAACTCATGATAGAACAAAAGGATATGGCTTCAAGTTGCTCCAAGGGAGTTACAGTTTGGATGTCATGAAATACTTCTTCACTGAAAGGGTTCTCAGGCACTGGAATGGGCCTTTTGCCTTGTAAACCTTTTATGGCTGTTTCCCACTCTTTTAAAAATCTAATCAGCAAGTCTGGCACTTACAATGCCTGTTCTAATATCCTTTTACTCCTGTTCTTGCATGAGTGATACTACAAAAAGTTTATCTTGTCTGTGTCTGGAAGGTGACCCAGAACCTAAATCCTGTGTTGTCTCTTTGTTGGTTTGGGGTTTGTTGTTATCCTTGCAGCAAAGAGAATTGAGGATAAATTCTTCAAAAATCTCTCACCTTCCACCTTCTCCACGTATTTGGTATTTCATTTGCAGGAGGGAGTTTTGGGAAGTGAATTTGTAGATAAGGTGGTGGTATTGGGCTTTAAAAAAACCTTTAATTTGCCACCAGTCACTGGGGTGGATTTTCCATATGTTCAGAATAGGGAGTGTGAGATGCTAATGAATCTCTCTCTCTTTGAGCCAAACACAGACCCTGATTTAAATGATTCTTAGTTTGTCAAAAGCAATCCCAGAATGTTCTGGCACCACAGTCTCCTGTCTGAAAAACTCAGTTTAAACTGCCTGTGGAGGAATTGGTAATAACTGGAGGAATAAGGCAATAAAATAAGTTATTAAGATGTAAATTGTCACATCTTGCAAATTCTGTGGTGGTTTGTAATGGGGACTATGAATAAAGGGGGTACAGGGGAAGGAATTAAGAGACACTGAGGAGATGTAGCTGAGCAGCTTTAGATACAAGAATGTATTGCTAGATACTGTAGTTTCAAAAAAAGAAACAGAAGTAAGTCATTATCACTCCACCCTAACGTGCAATGAGCAGTTACACTAGCCTACAAGGCATAAGATAAACCATTCTGGATCTGCTGATAGGGAGGTTGACAGGGACTGATTGTATCAGAGCAGATTTTCTGCCTTACAGTGGTACCATGTGATTTAACTCATTATCAGATGGTCTGGAGGTGAGGAGAAACAACCCAATTAATACACGTGTAGATTTTCTGTTTGCCTGCAGAGTGCTGGACAGTTGCTTTATATGCCCAGTCAATGTAATTCTGTATGTACTTCATGCCCTAGTGGGATGAAAAATTTCTCATCTTGCCATCAAAAATGTTTCATAGAATCATGGAATGGTTTGGGTTGGAAGGGACCTTAAAGCTCATCCAGTTCCAACCCCCCTGCCATCAGCAGGGACACCTTCCACTAGACCAGGTTGCTCAAAGCCTCATCCAGCCTGGCCTTCAACACTTCCAGGGAGGGGGCATCAACAACTTCCTTGGGCAACCTGGGACACTGTCTCACCACCCTCATCAAGGCATAGTAGAAAAAATCATATTAAGTAATGGGGAAACTGAGGCTTATTTTAAAAGAGGATTTTCAAGTGAATTCCTTTTAACTATGTTCCGGCATTTTCTTGAGTTTAATGTTCCTATAGAAGAAACAGGCACTAACTTTATTTTAATTTTAGGCTGTTTCACTCTGAAAACTGCAACACAGGCTAACTGGCATTTTAACAGACCACTGAGGGACTCCAGAATACGTGCTTACATCATATCTAAAGCCGTTATTGCATTTTCTCCTAATTGCAAACTTGGTAACTGGGCCTGTAATCTGAAACTTAATCTGGATGCCTACTAGTTCTTTGGTCACCAAGAGGAAAATAACATAATGACAACTTGGTTAACCTCTTTCTGTTTACTGGAGAGCTGGTGTAGAATCAACTGTTGGCTTCTAGTCCTGTTGTGTTGTTCTGGGAGGTGTAGGTAGCAATGGAAAACAATGGCTGAAGTCTTGATTTCTCCACAATTCCTTTCAAGGTAAACCACAATCTAAATCTGACGCTTAACAATGAAACAGGTCCACACAGTGCAAGCAGTTTGATATTCCTGCTAAGACCTGCTCGTAGCAGAGCTTGAGAGTTCAAGTAGCTTTGTAAAAACTCCCGTTTGTAACCTCTCAGCAGCTGTTTTTGCAACAAGTCTATGATGTGTTGCTTCTTAAAAGCTTTTTTTCCCTACCAAGACCTAGAACTAACTGTCTTTTTTGATAATGGAAATCTGCTTCTTTATTTGTGGCTGGGGAATGTCTGGGAATAGCTCTAATATTTATGTTGTTCTTAGTTCCTCAAAAGATGCAGCTGAAGGGCTATACACTTCTCTTGCAGAGACGAGTAAGCCAAGCTAACAAAGGCCAAGTGCTACCAAGGTGCAAAGAGAAGGTAAAAGAAGTAGTTTGTAAGTCAGCTGCTGTGAGCTTCTGTCACTCCTTACCATACAAGCCCTGTCAGCCAGATTGGTCATTTGTAAAGTAAGTACTGGGTAAATTGAGAGCACGTTTGTACCTTCATTAGTAAGCATCATTATCTCCCAAAATCTAGAAGGCTTGTTGAGTGGATGGAGTTAAGGTACAGTAACTTCCATAGGCAGCAAGCAGGGGTGGGACCAAGGTGCCTGACATTTGCTTCCAGCCAAAATGACAGCTGCATTGGCCGTGGGTGACATTTAATGAGAGTCTAGAGCCATGAAAAACCCATGCTCTCATAAGGCCCCACCTGGAGTACTGTGTCCAGTTCTGGAGCCCCCATCACATGAGAGACCTGGAGCAGCTAGAACAAGTCCAGAGGAGGCCACCAGGATGATCCGAGGGCTGGAGCACCTCTCCTATGAGGACAGGCTGAGAGAGTTGGGGCTGTTCAGCCTGGAGAAGAGAAGGCTCTGGGGTGATCTTATAGCGGCCTCCCAGTACCTGAAGGGGGCCTACAAGAAAGCTGGGGAGGGACTTTTCATAAGGGCAGTTAATGACAGAAGAAGGGGAAATGGGTTTAAACTGAAAGAGGGGAGGTTTAGATTAGATATTAGGAAGAAGTTCTTCACTGTGAGGGTGGTCAGACACTGGAACAGGTTGCCCAAGGAAGTTGTGGATGCCCCCTCCCTGGAAGTGTTGAAGGCCAGGCTGGATGAGGCTTTGAGCAACCTGGTCTAGTGGAAGTTGTCCCTGCTGATGGCAGGGGGGTTGGAACTGGATGATCTTTAAGGTCCCTTCCAATCCAAACCATTCTATGATATTATGCTAATTGGTCACAGATCTGAGTCCAACAAGCAGGTAAGTTGACACAGTTGAGAAACCTGGGATCTCATCTGCTTCTACAGTGATTTTTCTGTCTGCTCTGACATGTACAGGTCTCCTACCACACCCTAGTTTCAGTGGTTGAATACAAAGGGGGAAGGAGTGAGCAGCGTCTGGGGTAAAAGGGTTGAATCAAACACTGAATACTTGTCCTGTGACTCAGTACCTTCCTGCTAGAGAACCTCCCTTGGCTTGTGTTGTCATCCTGCCCTGAAGCATGAGCTGGGGTCAGAGCTTTGCTGCCCTGCAGGCTGTACAAATAGCTGAAAAGCCAGTCCCTAGCCCTTAAGGAGCACCTATTCTGAGAAGACAAATAACACATGGGAAAGAAGGTGAAAGGGAAAAGCAATCACCTGTGTAAAATGTTCTTGCGTGCCATGTTTCCACTGTTCCTGCGGGCTGTGCTCATAAACTGGCTGAGCAATGAGGAGTTGGCCCATACCTCATATTTGCTTGAGGACAGAGGGAAGCTACTGCTGTGTTCCTGCTCCAACTTGGAAGACCTGCAGCATGAGGGAAGTGTGTATTTTGGCTCTTAAAGAAGTACAGAGTTATAAGCAAGAGGAAGGGCCAAATTTTAAATGACCCAGTAATGAACAACTTGATTGAACAGCAATGGACTGTTCAATCCTGGCATTAAAAATGCCAACGGTGACCTCAGCTCCTGGCAGCCTCAACTGTCCATAGTTGATTTGAGACCGAGAAGTTGTTTACACACCTAGGAGGGACTGACTGTTGACAGTACTTTAAAAAAGAAGTTTAGATATTTGCATTCTAATATAGCTGATGCATTCAAATGAGCCTTGTCATTTCTGGCCACACAAGGATGAAGGAGAGGTTGAGTGATAGGTGAGAATGGCCTGTCTTAGTGTGAGGATGTGACAGAAGATTCGACTGGCTCAGTGCCCTTCCTCTGCTGTGAATAGTTGTCTGTACTTGACAGTTAAATCTGCAACCTATAGTAAAAGGACTGTCATCACAGCTGCTTGGTTGCACTAAAAGTTCCTTCTCCTAAACTCATGAGCAATATAAAACTGGCATGAACCTCCTTGGGATTGGACTAGATGACCTTTAAAGGTCCTTTCCAACCCCAACTGTTCTGTGATTCTATGACTGGCCATCAGGCCTGTGGAAGATAGCACCATCCCACAGCAATGTGGGCTGTGTTTAAAATCTCTGAGTAATCTGATTTGTTTTGGTTTCTCCCTTGGACTCTGTTATTAGCTTGTTTGCTGAAGGAAAGGACATAAATGGAGAAGGCAGATGAAGCCTGACTTGACTTTGTTTGTTTGTTTGTTTGTTCTCTTAAGTACTCTCTAAATCTGTGTAGTAACTTTCCTGGTCTGCAGGTTAGTCTCCAGGCCATGTATAAGCATATGCCTAATGTGTTATATACCTAATGAGAGAAGAAAACAACCTCTCAAACTGCACACAGCAACTCTTTATTCTGTTCAAGTGTGCTTCAGAAAAGCAGGGTGACCCTAAAGCCTGAAATAAAATTATTAAAAATTTGCTTCACAGTATTTGAAATGGCTGAAGTTCACGTGATGGATGCATGTACGTTAATAAACTGCACAAACTTATTTTGTTGTTTCTTCTGTGTGATGCTTTCTTCATTTGTAGCTCATTGTATTCATGTAAGGATTTTTGTGTAACCTATGGAAAAAATGGCACCATTTTTCCAGTGCACTTTTGGAGTGTGTGTGTAAAAGTAATGCCCGATGAACAGCCTGAAAAGGATCTTCTGAGTCCCAAAACAGCCATGGATTTAATTTGGCACAGATTTCTTATGCTTCCCTGCTAGATTATCTCAATTTTAACCTTTGAAAAGTGGCCTTTGGAGGCAAGAATTTAAGATCTACAGTTACTGGAGACTCCTCCAGAGCTGTCACTGCTTGAGAGTTTATCATAGCAAACCATATTTTTTTTAAGATTTATTTCAACTGATGCTCTGAGGGTAACAGCACTGAAAGTGTTCCCTCTCCAGCTCATTGTCATCCTTCATAATTACAAAAGGTAACAGATCAGAGGATGGAAACAACATGCTAAGACAGTGTTTAAAAAAAACCCAACAACAAGACACAATCCAACCCCCAAACTAAAAAGTCTGACTTTTATTCTGTTCACACAGGTAAGTAGATTGTGTTTGCATCTCATTTATTTTATTTTTTTTTTTTTTCCTTGCCAGGCACTTACCAGAAAAGGTGAAAGATGATGTTCAGCTAAAGAATATGAGTGGGCAGTGGTTTTATGAAGCAAAGTCTAAGAGGCACAGAGATAAGATACATGGAGCAGATATTATTAGAGCTTCCATGCGACGGAAGCCTGCTGCTCTTGGTAAGCATTTCGTTTCTGTTTTATTTTGGAAAGGCTGGCTCTTGCTTAGCTAACCTCAGACACTGTTGTCTGTGAAACACAAGAATAATATTGGTATCTCTACAAGCAGGAAATGATGCAAAAGAGAGATTTCCCATGTAGTTTACAGTGTAAGCTTTCCTCTCCCCCAGTGCTCTCTGTTAAAGAGAGAATTCTGTGGGATGACTGCTAACTAGAGGGACTGGCTTGTGTTACATGTAGGACTAAAAGCCCTCTGCGTTCCTGGACTGAACTCTCATTTCCATTTTTGAGGCCCTGTGAGCTACACTGGAACATGCAGAGAATCAGAGATTAAGGAAATTACTCTTTAGTATGGATTTCCAAGATTTTGGGTGCTCAGTTTGAGACCTCTGAGGTTTAATGGTAGACGCCATGAACTAGAGCTAGTGGTTACAACTACTGAAATATGTGTGCTGGGAGCTCTGGCAGCTAGAACTGGGCATCCTGTGTCCATGTTGTCTTTGAATGTACCCACCATTCCCCACATCATGGTGGGTGCCCTCAAATGATCTATTAGAAATGTTTTGTTAAAGCCAACTGTGTTCTTGTGCCAGGTAACAGTTGCAGACATTAATTTAGTACAGATAGGGCGTAGTATATTGTGTGTAAATTGAGTAATGTTGTCAAGCTTGATGCTCACTTGGTAATAAATATTATATTTTTGAAATGCTTATTTAAAAAAATCAGAATGTGGGAAGATAATAAGCTGTGCTTAACATCAGAAGTAAATACAGTGTTTTGTTTGGAGAGAAACAAAGCAAGAGAGTACAACATAAAAGCTGCTCTACTGGACCAGACCCAAAGCTCATCTCCCCAGCAAGCTGCCTCCAAGAGTGCCTGGCAGCATGTGTAAGCTCAAAGGCCGGGACCAACCTGCAGCCAATTGTACCTGAGACTTTTTTGACATAGAGGAGGTATTTCTGGATTATTTTTTCCCCATTACTTTGTTTAAGAAGCTCTTTAAAGCTATGCCTCTTTAACATTTACCATATTCTGTCTTGAGGCATTTTAAAATGAAGGGTTTCCACATAAGAGGTGACCATTTCATTTTCTGGTTTTGAAGTGATCACCATTAACATTATCCCTAGGAGGGAAAGTGAACAGTCAATTTGGATTCACAAAAACATGTATAGAATAGTATACAGGATTTTATGGACTTCTATTAGAAATCTCTTGGCATCTGACTTTCTAATCTGAAGAGTCCTGGTCTGTTTTGTCATTCTTTGTACAGAAAGTGATTGTTTTCTTAGATAAATTGACCCTCATCCCCTCTTAACCTCCTCTAGTTCTACTAAATCCTATTGACTTAGAAGGGCAAGACTCTTCCTATTCTCACCACAGGTTGTATTGATATTTGTAGTCTTTATTTTTTTAAGTTCTGTTAAGGGATTTTACTTTGTGCTAGTGAAACAATTAAGGTACTTCTCTCAATACTATGGGTGGACTATAGCTTACTACTTTCTATAGGTTTTGTAACTACAATTTAGCTTTGTTTTCCTGTGTCTAATCCTGCAATGTTACACCTTCCTAATTCCTGTATTCCCAGAGATGAGTTTGGATACAATCACAGAATGGCCTGGGTTGGAAAGGACCTTAACGGTCATCTAGTATATAATGGCAGTTTAGTCAGTTTGAGGTTACTGTCTGATGGTTTGGGGGTTTTAGGTTAACAAGAAAAGGTCTGAAACAGAAAAGAATGCAAAAATTCACAGGTAGTTAGTGTGGCATGTTTGTGGTTTTGGCTGGTTTTGGAATTGAAGGTTATGAAAATCAGCTGTAAAATGTTAGCTAAATTTTACAGTAACTTATACCTTAAAGGAAAGTACTTACAGCCATATTACCTTAAAGGAAGGTTAATTGTTCCCAATCTTATTACTTGAACCAAGGGGCATACTGGTACATTCAGAACTATGTGCAATTACTTGGTTTCAATCAGTCATTAGATGGCAAGATATTTTTGCTTGCAGTTATGGTTAGCAAAAGTGAGACTAAATATCTTGCTTATTTTTGCACACTAGGAAATCCATCATATCTGAACTGCTGAAGTGCAAAAAGCAGTAGAGGAAATAATGTAAACTAATATTTTGACTCTGGAAGAGGTTATCAGAATAGGATTCTGACCCACCCCTAAAAGAAATGAAAATGTATTTGCATTTGCTGAATGAGTGGGGCTTTTTGTTTGGTTGGGTTTTTTATACTTACCCTCTTAACTTCTTGTGGTAATTCTATCCATAAAGGATTAGCCACCTGCTTAAATAACAGCTATGACCAACTTCAAATTTACTGATGTAGGAAAGGAATAATTGACTTGATTAACTGAACTTCAGCATATTTTCAGTTTCCTATGGTTTAATTGTTTTGTGTTTCCTCAGGACACCAAGGTTGAATTTTTGATGTTTTTCTAGCTGCAAGAACTCCAGGATTAGTCTTTACCACAGTTGTTGTAGAAAACTTCTCCATTTAGGATCATTTTAAGGTCTAAAGCAGGTGTACCTGGAGTAGCAGAGTGAAGTATGTGGAATAGTATGTGACATTCTTAGTAGCATTAAAAAAATTGTTCTTCAGAAGGCAGCAGATCTGCTTCTGTACACAAGTATAGTGGACTTCTGAAATAGCTGTAGGACTGAATGCAAATACTTGTTTTTGCTTCTGAAGAAATCCTATATGAACATATGGAAGACTACAATATTCTTGTTTGATGTTTTAGCTGAAGTGAGTCAGAACAAAACAAACAAAGCAAAGAACAGCTGGGTGAGCAATGTTAATAAAGAAGTCTTTGTGCCACCGGAACTACATGGCATTGTAGAACATCAAGAGGAAGAAGAACAACTGAAATCTAGTTCAAGGTAAGCTGTTTAATCACAGTTAGTACATATACATCAGGACTGGTGAAACTTGTCAACTGTAAGTTCCATCCAAAATATTAGACTTTATTTCAAAGATCATTAATTGTTTCCTCAGAATTGTCCAAGGAATCCATGCATGTGAAAGGCTGACAAATCATATTTATACATTGTTAATTGTTCTGCATTCAAATGCAGAATAATCTTTGACTTACATCTACAAGGAAAAAGTTGTCCATGGTGTATAGAATGGTCCCACACACGTTCTTGTGTCACAACTTAGTCTGGCTCACAGAAATGGGATGAGGGTTTTCTACTGGCCACAGTCAGTCCTCTGCAGTTACCAATATGGGGACAGTAACCTCTGCATCTCTTCGTTCAATCACTCAGTGACACCAGACTATTGGTTCAGCCTGAATTTTAAACTTGGATCATACAAAGAATCAGAGATTGAGAAATTACTTTTTAGAATTTTCCAGATTTTTGTTTGCACAGTTTAAGATGTCTGAGACTTTTTTTTTTTTTTTTAAGAGACCAAATGTATTTGAGGTGAAAAGAACCAGAATCTTTGGGTACTTGCAGAAAACAAATCAAATTCTATCAAGAAAAAGAAATCTTTCTGGAAAAGAGAGGCTTCCATTTGGAGTAGGGCAAGATGGTCAACTTGGGTATTCCTGAATGGCTGTTGTTGTTGCACAAAAGCTGGATGAGAACTATTTTCTGAACTATGGAGGATTTTGTGTCCAGTCCATCTCAAGTCTGTGAGCATCCCAAACAACTCTGTTTTGCTTCAAAATACCCTGAATTTATTTCTGAGAGAGAAATGTTTTCTCTTTAAAACACTTACATGTAGTAATTAATTGGCTGAGTGGAAAGCTTTCAAAAAAAACTGCAAAAACACTTACATGTAGTAATTAATTGGCTGAGTGGAAAGCTTTCAAAAAACCTGCGTTTGAAGAGGAAAACATTGATCTCAGACTCACAAAATGTTAGGGATTGGAAGGGACCTCGAAAGATCATCTAGTCCAATCCCCCTGCCAAAGCAGGAACACCTACTCTAGGCCACACAGGAGGGCGTCCAGGTGGGTTTTGAATGTCTCCAGAGAAGGAGACTCCACAGCCTCTCTGGGCAGCCTGTTCCAGTGTCCTGTCACTCTCACTATGGAAAACTTTTTCCTTATGTTTACATGGAACTTCCTATGCTCCAGCTTGCACCCATTGCCCCTTGTCCTACCATTGGACATCACTGAGAAGAGCCTTGCTCCATCTTCCTGTCATCTTCTCCTAGCTAGTGGGACAAGAGGTGGAAATTAAATGTCTTTAAATAGCCAGATCCCTCAACATCATTGAGGAAACAAGAACCAGGGTGTAACACAGATACCTATTGTTTGTGCTGTCAGTGAACAGTGAGGTAAGAGCCAGAGTTACTTCTTAAATTGACTGTTTTACTTCTGGTTGTGTTACTGATCAGCTCTGTAATATTTCACTTTCTTGTCTGTCTTCTGAGTCCTTCTCTGTCTGTCACCTGTTTTTTCTTTGCAGCAAGGCTTGTCTCCTACTATGCATTTGTACAGTATCTAGTAGCAGTTCCATCTTAAACTTTCGTGGTCTGCAAACTGGGCACGCACGCTCATGATGAATGGCACCAAAGGTTGGTGTAAGTCTTAACTCTGGCTTGCTTTAATGGACTTTATTATCCTTTACGTGTCATTATCAGTGAACTCAGAGGAGTATCTGTCTTACCCACGTCTGAAATTGTGCCTGAAAAAGGTCAAATAAACTGCTTTGTTACAGACTTCCCCAAAAATGAAGCTGTACAATAAGGATAATAAAGGTTACTTATCGCAAGAGCGAGCTTACCTCCCCCTCCCACGCTGACTGATAATTCTGACGTGGTTAGTTGTTACTGAATATAGTCTTTTCCCAGATGGCTCTTACCTTCAAGAGATTGTTAGGCAGTTATTTCTTTATGGACAGCACAAGACGTGCTGCTGTTTAATACATCTTGTAGAATATTTTGCATGTCATCCTGTACATCAGGAAAAAGAAGACAATACTTTAAAAGTAGTACAGCCTTATAACATTATTCTTACCATAACAGCTCCACAAACAGTATGTGATGGATGGAGTAATACATTTGATAAAGTGCCAGGGCAGCCTCTTCAGAAATATGTAACATAATAATGTTTAACAAAATGTGGACAATGTGTTTGGAATATGACTGACTTGATTGTGATCTTTAACTTGAGGTGATTTAATGACTTATTTCAGGTCACACCCACGTGAGGCTCAATAACTATTGTCCAGGAACCTCTCCTGCCCTTTGCTCCAAAATGTGACAGAAATTAATCAGTCTGTATGCCTTGTTCATGTGTGCTCGTACTCTCACCAATAGTTCAAGATCTTCCTGCTAAAGCAAGCTCACACAGTCCAGGATTTATGAGACAGTTGGAAGTGATCTATAATATGTGGGCTGGACACTTACTTGCGTTTACTTTGCATAAATACTTGATGAGGTGTCTCAGATTATTGGCTTCTAAAATGTGAAAAGCTGAAGCAAGCAAACGTGGCAGGACTATGTGCAATTCATTGCTTACAATTTCAGTCTGGGCTTGTTTCACTGTGGCTGAGATTAGTCTACACACCATTGCATGTGGAAAGTTGCAGGAGGTGCCATACGTTTCTGAAGTTCTCCTCCTTTCTAGTCTGTTGATACTGGACTTTGAAGGAAACTGATCTGACTTGGCCTGTCCGTAATGGCAGCAGCTGATCAGGAATTGAGGGGAAACACAGTGCTGGGAAAGCAATAACACTACCAGTTGAGGTGGGAAGGGAAAGCCTAGACACTACAAACACTTAATTTAGTTGTTAGGATAGCAGAGCTGCAAGGAATTTATTGCTGATGACGCTTCCTCTTGCAACACAATGGTCTGAACATGGCTAGAACTAAGAGGATGAAACAGTATTCTTCTGGAGCTTGGGATTGCATAAAGTGATTTAACGGCTTCTAGTGTCCAAATACTCCATGTGGTTCAGGCACTTGGAACATTTTAAAGTGCTACTTTACAGGTAGGTTTGTGGAAACTTTGGATTTTAGGGTTTGGTTTTTTTTTTTCCCCTTCTTAGTCTAAGAGCGGGCTCCAGGCCAGCAATGAACTGAACAGCTGCTAACCTGAGGATTGGGACCAGAAGATATGAGATCACAAATTATCCATCCCTTTTTTTTTCTGGATCCTATTCTTAAACCAAAACAACTCTTACTGAATGTGAAGAAAGTTCAGTTCTGGTAGATCTGTTTGTAAACTGCTGAGGGTCAAATCCAGCCCTGAGGGCAGTTCAGTGGCTGTTGAGTCAGGGTGCTGCTATATTAGGTGGAATAAAAATCAACCCACACCTATATTCTTAAAATTAGCATAGTGATCCTCATCCTCACACCCCAAATATCTAAATTCAGTAATGAGGCTATAAACTATTTTTTTCTTGGGTATTTTATCACCAAGGTACTTTTCTTGCATACCAGAGCCTTTATGGGCCAGGTGTTTGAAGTGTCTTTGAAGGTGTAACTTAGCACAGAATGAGTTTTCTTAGGGTGACTCAGACTGTCAATATTACCTCTGTTCAGTGATACCATCTGTCTATATGCTGAACCTCGAAAAAGGGCAACGCTAAAGGGGTTTTATCTTGCAAATTAAGATTTGTAGGTTGTTTTCTTCCCTAGGCTGGAAAATATTCTTAACCTACATTGAACAGGGGAGAGGTGTGGGTCCTAGAGTTCTGCAAGGCGACAATTTGGACAAAATCCCTAACTCATAACTTTTTTGGGATAGTAGGGGTGCTGGGATACCTAGATAAGGATATTTTTATGGAGTACTGTTAAATCACACTAGCTTTACTCACACCAGTTTCTCTACCCTTCAGGACGAGCCCAGGAAAGCTTCTTTGACTGGGAGGCTGAGTCGGCTGTATTGGCGATGCCTGCAAATCTCTAAACCCTTTCTCTGGCTTTGCTCCTGCCTTGGCTTTGTTGCCTCTTGGTTCCTGTTCGGTACTGTCCAGCCTGCAGGGAGTTTGTGCTTTCATTGTGGTTCTCAGCACTTTGTTTTGCTGAATTGCAGTGTAAAAATCTTTTAGTCTGGGTGTATTTATCAATTTGGCTTCATATACTATCTTAGATTATAGATTAGCCTTGTGAATGCAGCGTATCTGGGAACTCTTTGTTCAGCTTTCCCATCTGTTGAAGGTAAACTTGTATTTTCAGACCCTTTGTTGTGAAACTTAGTTATAGGATCCTGGGTGTGGTTTTTTTTCTCTACTTTGTTTTCTTTAGAGCAGAGTTTTCAGTACGTAATACCAAATTAACTTTAATTATTCTGTGGTAAGTCTGAAGTAGCATTGCATTAAAAATATTGTGGGATTGTGTGTGTGCTCAATGAGACCTAAAAAAGTTACCACCCCACCTGTAAAAAATGCAGACTGAAGAATGTCTTATCAGTTTCTTGTAGCTCAGGGTACGTAACAGTATTTTCCGTGTTTAAAATGAGGGAAGAGTTGAAGCATTCATGACCTAGTGTTAAAAAATGAAAATAAATACATAAATCAATCATGTTGGGTAGTAGATGGTGTAGATGAGAAAAAGTGAGGGAGCACACAGGTGCTCCTAAAAACAAAACCACAAAAACATAAACTCAAGTGCTTCTAAAAGAAAAACATAAACTTTGGTTCACAGGACAAAGTTTCTTTAAATGTATGTATTTTCAGACATTTAAAAAAAAAGTATTAGAACTAAGGTTAAAAATTGTAATGTGGAAGGATATTTCTGAGAAGAAACTAAAAGTTGCAATATTGAACTCTTTGAGAACTAGATTTTTCTTATTTAGGGTTAGAGAAGAATAAAAAGAACAATAATAATGTTATACCTGGTGTGTGCATAGAAAAGGCTGCTGCAGCTAGTGTTAAAATGTAAGAAGAGTTTATTTTCTCACCCGTGATATAGTTTCCATTACAAGATCAGCACATACCTTAAGTTTATCTTACTATGCATGGTGGTGTATTTCTCAAAAGAGCAAAGAGATACAGAAGTTTGTAGCTCAGATTACAACAGGTGTTTTTTCCCCAGCCTTATGTTCAGACTGCTCATTACTGTGTCGTCTTATCGTCTCTGTAATGATATTTTTTTCCATTTACAAAATGTGAATGATGCCACTTCTCAGCCATACTTAGTAGTCCAGAGGCCAGTAGCCTTTCAAAGGTGGCTGCCAGACTTTTTTTCTAAACTTCAGGGTTAACTGTATTACAACCTGGAGAAGATGGGACAGTTGTTCTCGACTCAGCAGGGCAAACTACTGCCAGTTACCTGATTAGAGAGAACTTTCTCCAGGTGAAGAGACAGCTCTTCTTTGAACATGGAACTTGATGAGAGCTGTGGGCTGTTTTCTTGTCCTGAGATACCACATCTGCCCTCAAAAGCATTGTCTCCTGGCTCTGCTACTCACCAATCAATATCTGAAAGTCTTTTCACCTATACCAGAGACCATTGACCAAAGAAATATTTGGTATTGGAATCTCCTTGTACATCTATGTTGGAAAAACCATAGGAGTTGCTTTCCTTCCTAGCCTGAGGCCATATTTCCTACCTGGAGAATATTCATTTTTCTTGCCTTCTACTGTTTCCCCTGTCCCCAAAATCATAAGCATGTAAGTTGGTTAATGCCAGAATTTTCTATATAAAGTTAAGGTACTGAATGTGGCTGTTATATGAAGACCATATTTAAATCCACATCTAAGCTCTATCTTCAAAAAACAAATGCTTTTTCATGTCTGAGATGTTTAGATAAACTCAAATTATAAAAATCCCGATTGGTTTGGAAAAAAACCCCTTGCATCATTCTACAAATGGATGAAATATTTATTGATATAATGTAGAACCTGTCTCTTGTAGCTGTTTTAACTTCTTACCTGCGCTATATTTAGTCAGGATCAAAAGTAATAACCTACTTGACTTATGCTATTAAACCACAGATTTTTAAATAGATCTTAATTCAAATAATAGCTTATAAGCTGTACCTTCTGAGGGGATGTGTTGTTGTCTGTGGTATGTCACGTCTTTGCTATAGTGGTGATGGGATTCTGATTTTTCTGACTTGGACACTTTGCAAAAATTTGTTTTTATTATATTTTGACACTTTCCTCCACTTTGATTTCAGTCCTAGAAGTATAAATGTAGGACAAGGATGGAGATGGCAACACTGATATTGTTTGGAGAGTGGCTGTAATTACATAAAGTTTTCTCAAAAATCTAAAAGATATCAAAAACATGGTTTCTGTCATGCCAAGTAGAAGTTGTATTGAATTCTTTAACAAGCAAAGAAATTTTTGCAAGGAAACAAAGCAACAAGAAAATCCCCTTGCTGTGGAAAGGAGAAAATTTGCTTCTAAATCTAGTGAGACCAGGCTAAATGGGAAACTTGAGGTGCCAAGGGGTTATATTCAAGTATGCATAAACTCTGTTTTACGTTTTGAAAAAGACTTAAAGTAATGACCTGTTTGCTGAAGTTGTTTTATGGTTTCTCTTTGCAGTTCTAAAACAATAACCTCTTTGTTAGACAAACCACAGGAAGGACCTATGAAGGCAGCAGTCTCACCAGTAAAGGTATGATTGGTATCGAATACAGAAGTTATCTTTTACATCTTGTGTGTTTCTTTGCTTCACTGGTAAAAAGAATTAAAAATTTGAAGAAGAAAGATAATAAGTTGGAAATAATTAGGTGTGGGGTTTTTTTTGAGGGAGATAATGGAAACCACTAAAAGTTAAGTGCTAAAGTATTGTTAGAGCTATAATCAGTGGCTGGCTGTGTTTGACACTGTCCCCAATCTCTTCAGCCACCGAAAAGAATTGCCTTGCTGTGTTCCAATATCTCTAATGTCACAGAAGTAGAGATAAAATTATTTAACTTGCAACAACTTGGGATTTGCAAGTGTCTTTAAGTGGTGGCTTATCTCTGCTGTTGGTGACTTCAAAAAGAACAGGCTGAGGCTAACATTAGTGCTTCTGATAGTTCCCTGCTTCATATTGTTTCCGTGTTTTGTCATGTAGCCAATTTAAGAGGCTGCTTTCAAACTCTGCTAACAGGGTAGTGAGGCAGAGGAAATCACCTCACTTTCATTTATTTTGTCAAGACTGTACTAATATAAAAATATGACTGCAATTATAATGTTTATTCCTTTTTTAGCAAAGGAGAAATCCATTTAATTCCACTGCATCAGGTGGTAACTTGAACAATGGGGAATCAGAAAACAGATCAGCCGTTCTACCTCAGCTATCAAAGAAGGGTAAATATGCTTATTTAGTGTATGACTGTGAATTTCTTGATGGTTTATATGGAAGTTATTTTTACTTTTATTGCTTCTTTCTGTAAGATATCAAAACCTTTTTAATCTTAACTACTTGGAGTTATCAACTAGTTCATTTCAAACCCCATGTTAAAAATGTGAATATCCTCAGGAAATGGCTGTTTATGTGAGTAATTGGGCTTTGTTTCCAGTTCTTTTACTCACAATTCTAGTCAGTATTAAGCATTCCATCTGAGAGGGCTGTTTGTCCTGAACTGCTGTTAAGAGAACAGAGAAATTTCCTTGAATTTAACATAGCTATTTCTATGACCTTCCAGCCATTGCTGCTATTGGCTCAACAGAAGCAGCCTCACTCTTTGGTCTTTATTTTTTCCTTTTCTTTTTTTTCCTATCTTGTTTATTTTTGAATCCTCCCTTTCCCGCAGTATTCTCTGCAAGCAAGTAGATGAGAGATGATATATCACAATACAGGCATTTGAAGTTGTGATTTACAGGCTCATACGCAGAAATTACTCTCGTGTCTCTGTTATGAAGCTTGCTAACAGGAAGAAGGAAGATTTGGACATTAGGAATAAGAAAAATTTTATCTCCCTACCAGGAGATCATTGATGCATTTTACCTTGGTCCATATGAATGTGGAAATAGCCTGTTTCCATTTCTGTAGGTTGCTGTTTATGTTCTGAACCTGAAGAGGTGTATGTGTATTCAAAAGCTGCCCTTCTATGCAAACTTTGTCCCCTGCAGGAATAATGCTGATCAAAAATTTGGTGTGCTCTCTGTCTTTGGAATCATCAACTAGTTAATGTTTCTATGATAAGAAATAACTGCAGGATTTTCGTCTACTAAAACTTCTTATGACATACGAATGAAATCAACATCTATGTTGAATTTCCGCTTGCATTTTACTGCAGATGTTTTTAATAAACCAATATCATCACTGCATTCTAGATCTGTGCTGTGTCATACGCCTCTGTTTATGCAGATGAATGTCATGTAAACTCATTATTTCTTCTCTATATGCATCTTGCAGAACTGTTGTCACTCTCAGAAGAGAGCCAACCTAAACCAAACTTACAAAATGATGAAACAGAGAAACATAAGAAGCCTTCTGTAGAACCTACTGGTGGATCACAGAAAGCACTAGTTAAGCATCCTGTCCCAAAAGCTAGAAAATTAATTCACAAAGCAACAGATCCTGTGTCACAAAGAGAAGACTTAGTTCCAAAACCAGCCAGACGGACAGAGAAGATTAATGGCATCGGCACACCGCCCAGGGGCATTCTGAAACGCAGTTCAAGTTCAAGTTCCACTGACTCAGAAGTTCGTGTTAGTCAGATGTTAGATGTTCAGAAAAAGAATGGTCTTCCTACTGCAACTATCTTTGAAGGAGAAGCTGAGAAGAACTCTCTTACAGAAGAAGTAGAAGACTCCACACAAATTTCACTGGAAAAACTAAAACAAGTGAGGTTCTCATCTAGCACAGGTAAAGGAGAACCTCTGCAAAGCCCACAGCTGCACCGTGGTAGAGAAACAGGAGAGTTTGGTTTGTTAGAATCTGATGAAATAAAGAAGAGTGGAAGCGATGATATTAGATCAGATTCATTTGGGAATAAGCAAATGTCTGCTGTAAAGCCTTTGGGAACCTCTTCATCAGCTTTACAAATAAAAACAATAGGTGGCTTACAAGAAGATACATCAGCATCTGGCCTTCATGACACTAATAGGTCAGTTGCTCTGGTTAATGAAACCTTGCAGACAAAGACATTTACTCCTAAAAGACTTGAAACTCCACAGAAGACCTCCAGCAATATCCTGCCAAATAACAATAATGAACTGAGTGTTGATGAGATGCGTGAAAATAAATCCAACCAGATCTTGAGCCGTGAATCCAAGTCACACAAAAACTTTACTGGTAAGAGAATAATGGGAGTGAAGAAGAGAATGCAGTGGCATATAGGATGTATTCATTAATGTTCGAATCACTTGTATCTAAGAATTAATAACTACAAAACAGAGATAGTAGGAATGTGCTGCATACTGCAGAATTAAATTCTAAATCACTTTTTTGTACTTTAATGCTCTAATGTAGTCAATATTTTTTAGATGATCTTCTAGTGATATTCTTAAGAATTAACAATTGGATCAGAGCCTGGACAGGCACCTTTATTGCAGATGATGAAAATGAAGTGATGACATTTGGATAAAATTCCTGTCATAAGACCTGGTAGATCTGTCTGCACAGGAACTGAAGAATTTTTGGTGTACTGCTGTCAGCTGTCCTTGGTAGTAGTTCAATTGTGACATGAGGATTTGCTCATGGGATTAACACAAATATACTGGGTTGTGCCCCCTGGCCTGGCCCCCCATTCAGTGTAACCATTTCCTTTAGAACAGGGATAACCAATCCTACCTGCTTGCACCCTCAAAAATAAATATGATTAATTTTCCAGTAGGGTATCTCAGTCTAGGAATCTATTTTTCACTCTGTTGCCTGCAGTATGGTTCTTTCCAAAAACACAAGGACAGAGAATTCTTCCCCACCCCCCCTGCCCCCCACTAACAGTTAAAAAAAAAAAATCTGAGAGATTTTTCAAGATAGATTGAACATCTGTAGAGTTGTGTGTCTGATTGCTAACACTGATAAGTTTGCTTATGTTGTAGATGAACATCAGCTTTCTCCTATGACAGAGGCACATGAGGTGTCAAATACCAATTCTTCAAGTCTTCAGCAAGGTAAGCCTGATCTTGTTGAGGAGCGAGATGCTAAAACCACTTTCAAGCCTGACAAACTTGCTGATGAACTCACTAAAGTGGCTGATGGATCTGTATCAAAAGTTGTAGATTGGTTTAAAAGAAGTTCTGGTACTGAAGATAGGAAACATGTATCAGCTAGATCCCAAGGCAGGAAACCCAAAGAAGAAGTGGACTTCTCAACCAGAACAGCAGCTCTTCCTCCAGATTACATTGGGCCTGGCATGGATGGAAAAACAGAAGTTACAGAAGAGTTACCATTTGGAAAGGTTAAAGAACAGAACAGTATTTCACCGACATCACTTACTTCAGAAGATAGACAGCTGATAAAAGCAAGGATGAAACCTAAGGAAGGGGAAGAGAATGAGGAGCAAAATGACATATCACTAACTGCATTTGACTGTGCAAGAGTTGTAGAAAAAGAATGTGGTCAAGAAATCAAGCAACAAAATAAAAAATCAAATATCTTAGAACATCATGAACACAAGCTACCAGCCCAGATATGTGAGTCAGAGAAGGCAATACGAGAAAAAAGAAGAATAAGGGAGATCAGAGCATTTTGGGAAAGGGATAAAACTATCCCCAGTCATGGAAAGAAAGAATTCAGTATCAATACTAATGTATCAGGTGATGGTGCATTGAAAGGTCTAGAAGAAAGTGCATCAATGAAACCAACTGCAGTATACCTACCTAATGAATTGGATGATCAAAGCAAGAATACTTTAAAAAGTGCTGAACAAAGTTGTTTGAGCAAGGCTTCAAGAAACAAACAGCAAAATTCTTTTGAGTTTGGACCAGGCCATGCGTTTGAAAAGCCAGAAGGAACACTTCCATCTGATGGTGAAGTTCATGAATATACAGAATTGCCAAAAGCCAGTAACTTGCAGTCAAGAATTGGTGCCACTTCAGCTTTCCAAGAAAGCAAAGAGAAGGATGAGAAAGAAACACTTCATGGGAAAGTTGCTGCTTTTTCCCCACAGAAGCCCAGCTTCCAGGTTTTGTCTCTAAAAGAAAAAATGAATGAAAAGTCCAAGAATCAAATTTCAGATCCTTCACAATTCCAGCGTTTGAGAAACTTCTGGGATACTGGAGTTAAATTACAGAGTAGCATTGACAGGGGAGATGTTTCTTTGCCAAATAATACTAGCTCAATAACCTATGAAGGAAAATCAAAGGGAGATAAAAAAGGCAGAGATAATGTGAGCAATCAAGAGTTAATTCAACAACAAACCCAAACATCTGAGAGAGAAAAACCACAGAAACAAGATTCTGTCATTTGTGAACTGCCTTTAGGATCTCCTACCCTGAAAGGTCTGAATGTGACACACCACAAAAATAAAGACTCTGTTCAGCTGGACAGAAAACCAGTTATCCCAAAACCCCAGGAAAAGATGGGTCTTCCAGAGGAAGAAATTAAAGAATGTATAGAAAAAAGTATTGTTTCATCAAAGGAACATCATGTTTCCTTGCAGTTGCTCCAGTCACCTGGTGATAAAGATGCTTTAAATGAGAAAGCAGTAGATGATTGGCCATGTTTACCTATAGAAAAAGTGGAGAACAAGACTAGTCCATCAGATGTCAGTCTCCCTAAAGAGGAAGTTGCAGAGACTGTGCTTAAGGTTGTTCTACCTAAACCTGAGCTTGATGTATTTAAATTAGGTCTAAAGAGATTAGAAAAGGAAGCCTCCGAGATGTCACCTAGCTTGAACCTAAAAGCAAACGTTTCAAAAGGGACAACTTTTCACTCAAATCAGTGCAAGGTCTTTGAAAGAACAGTAGAACAGAACTGTGATATTTTTCCTCCTGATCAAAAAAAAGAAATAGGCAAAAGCACAGGAAAAGTGAATTTGCCATCAACAGATGAGCATGAGAACAAAAAAAGCCTCAGGAAACTGTTTGGAGAATTTGAAAATTTCTATCTACAACAGCGAGCAGCAGACAAGGGTGATGCTCTTGAGTCTTCTCGGAGACCTCAATCTGGCTTGCAGAACCTGCTCCGAGAAACTTTTGCATCTAAACCTTATGAATATAGAAGGGTGGAAATGAAAACATCTGATGACATAAATAATATATCACAAACTAATTGTAGAGTAGAATCAGCAAGCCAAGAAGATACTGGTCAGCATGAAGAGGTCAATGAGACCATAGAAAAGTCTGTTGCCCCATCCAAGACCAGTGGCTTGAGTTCTGCTTTAGAGAAGCTGCTGAAGGAGGCCTCTGAAATGCCACCACCTAAACCAAAACATGCCGACAGCACAGTACGAAGGACTGCAGAGATGGAAGTTAAAAGCATGACGTATGAGCATGGTGGAGAGCAACCACAGGAAATTTTTGAGACCATAGAAAAATGTATTGCACCGTCCAAGGCCAGTGGCTTGAGTTCTGCTTTAGAGAAGTTGCTGAAGGAGGCCTCTGAAACACCACCACCTAAACCAAAACGTGCCAATAAAAGCACAACCCGTGAGCATGATGGAGAGCAGGCACAGGAAATCAGTGAGACCATAGAAAAGTCTGTTGCTCCATCCAAGGTCAATGGCTTGAGTTCTGCTTTAGAGAAGCTGCTGAAAGAGGCTTCTGAAACACCACCTCCTAAACCGAAACGTGCCGACAGAACACTATGGAGAGCTGCTGAGATGGAAGTTAAAAGCAAGATGTATGAGCATGGTGGAGAGCAGCCACAGGAAATCAGTGAGACCATAGAAAAGTCTGTTGCCCCGTCTAAGACCAGTGGCTTGAGTTCTGCTTTAGAGAAGCTGCTGAAAGAGACCTCTGAAACGCCACCTCCTAAACCAAAATGTGCCGACAGCACAGTACGGAGAACTGCAGAGGTGGAAGTTGAAAGCATGATGTATGAGCATGGTGGAGAGCAGCCACAAGAAATCAGTGAGACCATAGAAAAGTCTATTGCCCCGTCCAAGGCCAGTGGCTTGAGTTCTGCTTTAGAGAAGTTGCTGAAGGAGGCCTCTGAAAC
>NW_010326435.1:22414-22904 GCF_000700745.2 Antrostomus carolinensis
CACAGGAAATCAATGAGACCATAGAAAAGTCTGTTGCCCCATCCAAGACCAGTGGCTTGAGTTCTGCTTTAGAGAAGCTGCTGAAAGAGGCTTCTGAAACACCACCTCCTAAACCGAAACGTGCCGACAGAACACTATGGAGAGCTGCTGAGATGGAAGTTAAAAGCAAGATGTATGAGCATGGTGGAGAGCAGCCACAGGAAATCAGTGAGACTATAGAAAAGTCTGTTGCTCCATCCAAGGTCAGTGGCTTGAGTTCTGCTTTAGAGAAGCTGCTGAAAGAGACCTCTGAAACGCCACCTCCTAAACCAAAATGTGCCAACAGCACAGTACGGAGAACTGCAGAGGTGGAAGTTGAAAGCATGATGTATGAGCATGGTGGAGAGCAGCCACAAGAAATCAGTGAGACCATAGAAAAGTCTATTGCCCCGTCCAAGGCCAGTGGCTTGAGTTCTGCTTTAGAGAAGTTGCTGAAGGAGGCCTCTGAAAC
>NW_010326435.1:23026-34101 GCF_000700745.2 Antrostomus carolinensis
AAGACCAGTGGCTTGAGTTCTGCTTTAGAGAAGCTGCTGAAGGAGGCCTCTGAAACACCACCTCCTAAACCAAAACATGCTGACAGCCCAATAAAGAGAACTGGAGAGATGAAAGTCAGAAGCACGACCCATGAGCACGATGGAGAGCAGCCACAGGAAATCAGTGAGACTATAGAAAAGTCTGTTGCTCCATCCAAGGTCAGTGGCTTGAGTTCTGCTTTAGAGAAGCTGCTGAAAGAGACCTCTGAAACGCCACCTCCTAAACCAAAATGTGCCAACAGCACAGTACGGAGAACTGCAGAGGTGGAAGTTGAAAGCATGATGTATGAGCATGGTGGAGAGCAGCCACAAGAAATCAGTGAGACCATAGAAAAGTCTATTGCCCCGTCCAAGGCCAGTGGCTTGAGTTCTGCTTTAGAGAAGTTGCTGAAGGAGGCCTCTGAAACGCCACCTCCTAAACCAGAACGTGCCGACAGAACACTATGGAGAGCTACTGAGATGGAAGTTAAAAGCACGACCCATGAGCACGATGGAGAACAGCCACAGGAAATCAGTGAGACCATAGGAAGATCTGCATTGTCCAAGGCTGAATATGGTAGAATTGATGTTAATTTGCAGAAGCTACCAAATGAGGTCTCTGAAACACCTGCTTCTGTGCTGGAAAATATGGATAAGGAAATGCAAGGTAAAACACAGACTAGTCTAATAATGCATGCTCCACAAGAAGTGAGAGATCATCCTCAAGAAATACAAGAAACAATAGAAAAAACTTCCATCTC
The DNA here is from genome assembly GCF_000700745.2 of Antrostomus carolinensis. Lineage (NCBI taxonomy): Eukaryota > Metazoa > Chordata > Aves > Caprimulgiformes > Caprimulgidae > Antrostomus > Antrostomus carolinensis. Next base: position 23,806 of record NW_010326435.1, read on the forward strand.
AAATATTGCAAAATTCAGTGAATTCAATTGCTCTTTAGAAAAACTTCTTCAAGAAGCATATGGAGATTCATGTCCAATATCTAAAGAGTTACATAAACAAGAAAAGTTTGGGGATCAGATGTTTCCATCACAAAAAGAGACTCCATTCATGACAATGTCACACCCACATAATGCTTTAAGTAGCTGTCATACACAGATGAAGATAATTATCAAAGGGGAAGTTCCAGAACAAAATATCAGAGCTTCTGTAAATGATCTTTCGGTAAGTGAAATTGAAGCTTCTGATCTTCCTAAAACAAATGGAGCTATTAATAAAATAGAAAAGAGAAACATGGCTCCAGTTGATCTTCCTCCTTTGGAAGGAGAGACCAATATGACTGCAGTCAAGCCATTCAAGATAAACGAAAAAGGAAGGAGAAATGAAAGCGTATCCTTGGATGCCTCTGAAAAGAATTCAGAATTTAAAGCACTCTTGAAATTCAGAAGAACAAGCACACCACTTAAAGATGAGAGCAACTCCCCTCAGCCAGGAGATCAACTCTGCCCAATGTCTCAGCATGAGGATAATGATGAAGAGGAAGGGGACAGTTCAAATTTGGGATCCAAGTTTTCAGATGAAAACTCTGATTCCCACTCTGCAACCGGAAGTTCAACTCGTGAGCTGTTTGATTTCTAAACTTCATGGTGCTGGGTTGTTAAACGTGGCTACAATTTTTTTTTGGTAGCCAACTTGAAATACATTAACCAAAAGTCTATTGGATACTTATTTCTTAATTAAATGCTTTGGATATTTGTTTGGGAAAGATGAGAGGAACTAATTAAGTCCTTTAATTGACAAGTGTTTGACAAACACGTACTACATTTGGGTAAGCCCTTTTTGGTAAGGGGAGTTTAGCAGCATCAATCAAATGCATCAGTCTTCATGATTTACCCTTTCCTTCCTCCCCGTGATATTGCCCTCAAATTAATAACATTGTAACACTCAAAATCTGGTATTTCTTTTAAATGGATTAAAAGAGAGGAAAAAAAAATATCAGTGGCTGACTGAGTTCATTCTTTAGATTGAGCAGCTAGTCTTCAAAGGTAAATACTTGTCCGTGGAATGGCTGGATATAAAGACAATATCAATACTCTGTGCTATTTCATTTAGCATTGCTGCCTGTTACCCAAGAAAGTGGCCATATAAATGAATCCTCTTTATTAGGATTCTCATTATTTGGTTGAATGGCAGCTCTAGTCAATGTATAGTGTGTGACAGTCATTGAAGAGCTGAAGGTAGAGGAGATAATTTAACCTTTTTAATCTGCTGCTAAGAGACTGGGAATGTTTTCTTCACCTGGAGAATCTGAGAAATATATAAAGTTTTCAGGGCCTGCCAACTTACTCTTGAGCTTGTTTTGAAAGTGAGATTCCAATGGAAATCAGTGAAAACTCAAGACAAATGAAGAAAAACAAAACAATTTGTTTTTACCCATAATGACAGACAGCAAAACTGTATGGCCTGGTTGGTTGGCTAATGGGGAGGAAAGTGAGGTAGGGAGGAAAGAGGGTCTTAAAAGTTTCTGAAGGAGCTAGGTCTGTCTTGATTCTGCCCTTAGAGACAATTGCATAATTTCAGAGACCCAAATATCTCCACAGCTGGTTTTTTGTTTGTTTGGTTGGGGTTTTTTTGTGTGGTTCTTACTCAAGTATTGAAACAAAATTATTTTAACTGGGGAGAAAAATATAACGGACAAATTTACACAGAGGGAAGAACTAAAGCTATTATTTTTTTTCTGCTGATTCATAACAAGGTTACAAAATGGCTAAACTCTGAGTTTATCATGTATTGTTCTTGGACAATTAAGTGCCATAATTGCCTGAAACCCCCTTATTACTCGGTACAGAGAGAGGTACCTACACAGGGCAAATCCAAAGCCAACCTGCCTCTCTACTGATGGCTGAGAGAATTTACAGGGAGCAAATGGACACTTAAAATTAGACATTTATTTTGTTTCTTTTGGATTTATTTTGTATTTTCATTGAATGTTCACTGTCTTTGGTAACAGTCAAAATAGATTCTCCTGAGAAATCCATGGGTTTTTTTTAGTGACTTGCTTAAAATGACATGTCTGTGTGTGCAGTGTTCATGTGTTTTGTCTCGTAACAGGTTCAGAAGAAGAATTAAACCCTGTTTTGATGGCTTTGAAAAGGAGTGCAGATAGGAAAATGCCTTCCAAAAGTCTAGAGGACATTCCGTCAGCCACCTCAAGTGAGCACAAAGCTTGTGTGTGTCTCCCATGACCCCCAGTTTGGCTTAAACTTGTTCACACTGGTCTCCTATACAGCTTTGCCAAGTAGTGTGTTTGTCTTTGTTTCCCAATAAGCCGTATGGATCTTCTACTGTAGAACTGAATTATTTTCTCATACGGTTTAGTTTTCAGTTCTTTGTGTGAATTTTGACACAAAAATGTTCTATGAAGCAGACATCTTCCAAAAATGCACTGTGTTAATCAGTGATGAACTGTTTCTTGGATAGTTTTTCAATAGTGAAAATATTGGCAACTACCCAAATCAATAATGAGCAATAACTGCTGTTGTCTCCTGGCTGCTTGGTTGGGTCAAATTAGTAGACAGTGTAAGTATGAAAAAAATCATCTTAATTTAGTAGTTTCACCTGTGTATTCTGGCAGTTAATATACCAAACTCACACTAAGAGAATACAGTGAGACAGCATTGTACTTAAAATTCATTCCTAGCTTCCCTCTGTAGCCTCCTAGGATTTTTTTTCTTTAAATTATTATTCCTGTCTCCCTTCCCTAAGTGTTTTCATACTTATCTCATGTCTAATGGGGGAGACATAAACTGAACTTACATTTGTAAACTGAAGTGTGGAGGTGTAGGTTTTGAAAGATGTTGGCTACTGTTGGCAAACAACTCTTCTAATGCTACTTATGCTATTGCTGGCTTCTAACTCATTTCTAGGTTTTAGGTGTGCACTAACATCGTGCAACAGCACACTGATAGAAACTGGCTCAACACGAGACTGCTGCTTGGATGTAGGCTGGAAATAGTGTGTAAAGTAGAAAGCATCCCTTGAATTTAACCATTCCCATGGCTCTGCTGGTTTGTTTGGGGTTTTTTTTTCTCCTCATTACTCTTCATTCTGCGATTACCACTGACATCCATTTTATCATACTGAACAGCAGAATTTCTAACCATGTGTTACTTTTTTCCTGCACAGATAAAGGAAAAATAAATAATCCAAAGGAAGAATTAGCTCTTAGTGCTGAAGATGGTAAATATCTCTTGTGTCTGCATGGAAGTTTATTGTTTTTTCAATAGGGTTTTTTAAAACTAACAATTGTGTTGCACTTTTAGATTTGATTAACTTCAGTATGACTGAAATGCTTTTATAGATTTATGTTGTGTTGTTTTATTCCTAAGGAATATACTTATGCTATGGCCTGTAGAAACTCTGTGCCGCTTACCAGTGTACTGTTTTGGCCTTTGGTCATTCAGCCTGTGAAAGTGTTACTGAAATCACCAAAAGCTTTGAAAATTAGCTCAGTTGAAAGACTTGGCCTAAGTAAATATTGAATTTGTCTGTTCATGTGTTGCATTATAAGGTGCAACATGGCTTTTGCTAGTGCAAAACACCCTTCAGAATACATCAGTTGAAAAGGAACCTCTCTTACAATCAGTATCTCAGTGCAGCAAAGTAGAATTACTCTAAGCAACAGATGAACTGCTAGATCACCTACTGTTGATGTCATTAGTCCATTACAGACGCCTTGCTGTGAAATTTTTCTAGATACCTTTAGAAATTCCAAATCTAAGCAAAATGAAAGCAAATCCGCTCCCAGAACATGTCAAGATGAACACAATAGAAAACAATCAAATAACATTGAATATGTTGGAATATAACACACAATTCTTTATTTACTGCATTGTGGCACTGCAGTTTAAAAAAAAAATAGTTGTACAAAGTTGCATAGAATGTCATGTTTTAGATACTTTAAAGCATTTTGTATTTTAGTGGCCTATAGCATAATAGTATGATCATGGTGTAATAGGGTGCACGCAATGTACAGAAAATTAACAAGACTTAAGTACTTAGCTTTCAAATGGAGACCCCTACTGAAAGCATGTTATTTATTCAATATGGAATGTGTAGACCCTTGTCTGAAAAAGGTGAAGTTTTTGAGTTAAAATTGTGAACAGTGACGTTCTGAAAAAATGACAAACTCTGCTAAATTGATAGCTTTACAGACAGAATACGACAAGTTCTCTTGAAAATACTGCTCATCTTTTTGCTTTGCTCAGCTTGTACACTCATGTTACCTCTGTCATCACCCAGCTCCTCAACGGAGGACAGCTATGCAAAACACAAAAACATATGGGGCTGGGGAAGTCAAAAACTTCTGACATAGAAAATATATCTTATGCTATTTATAACATTTCAAAGCTGTGTGTGCTACTGAATGACTGTTGTCAATACTGCACTGAGCAGGTCCGAAACCTGATCAGCATCAAGAGAGGAATGAAAATACAGCAGGAAGTGAGTAATAGGATTCTTCCAGCAGAAAATGGAGAGACTTCTCCACTGATACTTAAACTAATACATTAAAAATCCTTTTTTATTTAACAACTAACAAGTTATACATCTGGACTAAATACTTACTCAGTGGGGAAATTGCACCTAACTGCATACTGACAACAACTGGTACGTTGAGCACTATTTGAGCTTCAACAGCAAAAGCTTTGCAAAAGCTTAACTCACGCCTTGCAGACAGTCCCATCCTGTGCACAGTATTTCATTTTATGCAATAGATACGTGCCCCTGTAGTTGGGTGTTTCGATGCCAAATAATTCTCTGTCATACAATAATTCAGTATTGGTGCATTTCACAATGTGTGTCCAGTCCAAAGTTATAGAGCTTTAGTGCATTATTAAATATAAGTAGGGTTAGAGCATGGAAAATTCTGAGAATTGTGGGTTTACTGCAAACTGGAGTTTTACAAAGCTAGTTTGTACAATTAAGCTTTGTACAGAAAAAGGGCATAGGTATGCAAAAGTTGAAGAGATGGCCTGCAAAAAAGTGCATCATTAATGAGGTGCACCTTATAATTACTTATAGTTACTTATAGGAATACTTGAAACTTCCTTGTTCAGGTCTAAAAATTGCTTGATTTACACAAATATTCCTATTGCAGTTAATTAGACTGAGTAAATGAAAGGACAGAGTTTGGCTTGTAAACTAACTTCTTACCAAGACCCTTATGATGACTCTAATGTCACTGATGTTATGGTTAGTGTATGAGTGCACTTCTCCTTGTTCTAGGAAGAAAACCCAGAAGGTAAACTGGAAATGTTTTCTTCATCACATTTGATCAGAATTTGTTTGCAGCACCCAGGCTTGTACATCATGTCAAGCAATGTAAACAGTTCTACACCTGACAGAAAAAGTTCTGTGGTCAATGTTATAGGAGAGATCAAAGTAGATTATACTTCCTAATGGTAGCTTCTCCGAGTCCTATGGGGGGTGGAAATCTTGCATCAAAGTTGTAAACTGGTTGTGCATGTGCATGTGTTTCACCCGAAGCTGTTTGTTTCTAACATGTTCCATAACATGTCCTGTTATGGAATCTCACTGTTTTGATGTACAAATTTATTTTTGAAACCTTTTGAATTGCTGCTCTTCAGTTTCCACAGTGCCTTCACAGCCTGATAAGCTGTTTTCCAATCCTGAAAAACTCAAAGCACTGAGCAAGTCAGTACCATCATTCCTACAGGAAGAGGCAAGTTCCATCTCTGAATTATTGTAACTAAAACTTCTGATTACTGTGGCATTTTGTGTTTGTCGAGTAGTGCTTTCCAGGGTCTGCCAAGTCACTTTGTTATTGGACCATGGTATGGGGATGAGCTTGTGGTGTAACAGTCGGGAGATGATCCCAAACAACCTATGGCTGATTTAACCTTTCAGAAGCTTTAGTCTGGTAACGAGAGGTTTATTCTTGCTGTACAATTTAAGATACAGAACATGTTTTTTCTAGGAGACTGAAGCATAGTGAATGCTTGCTGTTATTCCCAGAGGCAGTCTCTATCCTTAAACTAACACGTCCTTCTTTTTTTATTTTTCTTCAGAACATACATATGTGCATGCATTTATTTTCTTCAGAGCCTAAAATCTAAAATGAAAGTGTAAAACCATTAGAAAGTCACCATCTGGTAACCCCTCTCAGAGGTGTACTAGCTTGGTGTTCTGCTTAGGGATGTAGGTTCAGGTACTTGGCTGTTGAGTCCATGTAAGTGAAATTTCTGAATTTCCAAGAAAGGCTTTTTGTGAAAGCCATTCACTATATCCAGTGGTCCATAAGAAAGAAGGACATGGACCTACTGGAGCGAGTCCAGAGGAGGCCACGAGGATGATTAGAGGGCTGGAGAACCTCTGCTGTGAGGACAGGCTGAGAGAGTTGGGGCTGTTCAGCCTGGAGAAGAGAAGGCTCTGGGGAGACCTTCTAGTGGCCTCCCAGTACTTGAAGGGGCTCCAGGAAGGCTGGGGAGGGACTTTGGACAAGGGCAGGGAGTGACAGAACAAGGGGTGATGGCTTTAAAGTGGAAGCGGGTAGGATTAGATGAGATCTGAGGAAGAAATTCTTTCCTGTGAGGGTGGCGAGACACCGGCCCAGGTTACCCAGAGAAGCTGTGGCTGCTCCTCCCTGGAAGTGTTTAAGACCAGGCTGGATGAGGCTTTGAGCAACCTGGTCTAGTGGAAGGTGTCCCTGCTGGTGGCAGGGGGGTTGGAACTGGATGATCTTTAAGGTCCCTTCCAACCCAGACCATTCTATGATGCAGTGCTGTTCTACTGTGCATGTTACATTCCAGCTAGCTGCCTCCAGGACAGAGGGTACAGAACTGACAGTATTTGCTATGTAACAGAAAGGGGCTGGTCAGAGACCTGAGCGTTACTATTTGCATAAGGTTATGCATGAGATAGTGAAGTAGAGAAGTTAAGTTTAATTGTTCCAAATAAAGTTAACTTTGTAATTTTTTCATTGCTATTTGAGCTTTAAAACCAAAAAATGTGATTGTGTTACTGCTTTAAAAATGCTCTGTGTAGGCTTTCCATCAGAAATTCCCTTTCAACTTTTTTTTTTAAGTGCATAACCTAATTCAAGAAATACTAATTACTCATGTTGCACTACAAGGGCATTTAAATTCAGGTTTTCACTGAGTCCCGATCTGCATTAACATTCTGTTTGTTTGTTTTTTTTAATGTTCCTTGTGACTATAAAGAACCTAGACAGACTTTCTTTCTGTGATGTTTTCGTAGAGTGATGAGAGAGAGACAGATACAGCATCAGAAAGCAGTTATTCCCTTGGCAGAATCAAGAAGAGTCCCAGCTCTCTAACCAATCTTAGCGGCTCTTCTGGCATGGCCTCCTTATCCTCTGTATGTAAACCACAGCCTTGTTTTGACGGCACTTTGCTGTTGCTAATCTCTTCAGTATTCTTTCAGCTCCTTTCTTATTCCTCTTATCTTTCTTCCCTTGGCATCTCTGTCTCCTTCCTTCCCTCTCTGTTATGTGAACCCTTGCATGGAACTGCCTAAAACATATAAAATCAGTTTTCCTTTTTTCTGTTTTCTGGTAATATATTGGAGCCTGTCCAGGACTCCACTGTGCAGCGTACTCTGTAAGCCCTGGACAAAGATGGCTTTTACCCTAAAAGCTGACATCTGTAGCTGAAAGGGAGGGAGAATTTATTGAGAACAAACATTTGGAAAAGGAGAAAGCAGGGAGAAATAAGTGAAAGGAATAAACTCATTCCTAGGTTGCCCAAGGAAGTAGGTTGCCCAAGGAAGCTGTGGCTGCTCCTCCCTGGAAGTGTTGAAGGCCAGGCTGGATGAGGCTTTGAGCAACCTGGTCTAGTGGAAGGTGTCCCTGCTGATGGCAGGGGGGTTGGAACTGGATGAGCTTTAAGGTCCCTTCCAATCCAAACCATTTTAGATTGTACATCCTCAGTATTGGTATGTGGAGCGTGTAATAAGTCAGTGAACTAGCCAACCCAAAGTCATTAGTTTATATGGACTTTATGGGGAAAAGTAGAATTTTGAGGAAGGATATTGAGAATAAAAAAAAAAAAAAAGATTGTACATCCTTCTCTTTCTACATATGTATTGTTTAATTGTCAGTGTTACATTTAGGTGCACAATTCAGCCGTAGAGACTTCATCCCTAATCTTTTTGTTGGTGTTTGCAGAAGGCCTGTTGTCCTAAACTCTTAGGCTCTGCTTTCTGAAAGGAAGATCAGCTGAAGAGATAGATAAGTAAAATTTCAAAGATCTGATCACAGGCAATCTCCAGACCTGCAGCATCTTATCATTTTATTTCTTCTGTCTCAATGCAATGAACACATTCAATTTTTTTTTTGTAGAAAGCTTGGCTTAACACCTTTGATTTTCAAATAACTTTTGTTAATCTGCTTGCTGAGAAGCTTGTATAACAGTGTCTATCACATTTCTTTATTACATCTAAAGAGGCACAGTTGATTTCTTTACTGTCTGAATTCTGAGCATAACTTCTACCCTAATCTCAAAGTATCTGGTGAAATGCAGTGCCTAGAAAATGTTTTCTCCTCTTGTATGATACAGGTGAGCGGAAGCTTAATGAGCATCTATAGTGCAGACTTTGGCAATGTTGAGGTGAAGGGGAACATTCAATTTGCTATTGATTATGTAGAACAGCTGAACGAGCTCCACGTTTTTATTTGCCAGTGTAAAGACTTGGCAGTGGCAGATGTTAAGCGACAGCGTTCAGACCCGTAAGTACAGAGAAGATATTTGTTTCCTAATGGAAGTTTTTCTTTTTATAAGTAAATGGAAACTGTTTTTTTTTTTTTTTCCCCAATCTTTATAACCTGTTGGAATGAACAACCCAATAAATAAATGAAGAGGCTGTAACGTGCTTTATGTGGTTTTCTACTATGAACTGAATGTAGAATTGCCCCTATAAATTGGAACATATATTGACATGGGATGCTCAAACTTTTAAGTATATTAAATTCTCTTTTAAAATTCAACTTTCCAGATGGTAAATCCTGCTTCGATACGTTTTCAATAGGATTAGAGCCTATAAATATGATATCTAGGTGTACTATAGTTAAATATTCTCTATTTCTAAGTGTTGAGGAGGCATTTCAACACATTTCCCCCTGGTAGGAGGTGGCTAATGTCCCACTTTGAGAACTATTATACTTCACCGCTGCTGTTCCATTCCTTAAATGTTACAAGCTGAACAACATAATGGCTAGTTAAGTGGATTTCTTTTACTTTATAAGCAAATACTTGTATATTTTGGAAGGGGAAGTTGGAAGGCGTGTTTCCTTGCTCTTCTTACCAACCTGTTTAAATTTTAGGTATGTAAAGACCTACCTGCTTCCAGAGAAATACAAGCTGGGCAAACGGAAGACCTCTGTGAAAAAGAAAACTTTTAATCCAGTCTATAATGAAATACTACGGGTATTTATCCAATTATTACTAGACATGAAATACTGCATGCATGAAGTATGAGGAACCTTAGCACCTGGGCTCAAGTCCAGATGGTCTCAAAAGAGACATCTGTGTTAGAATGAGATGAATTGCTCCATAGAAGTACCTGTGTCCTTCCACTGATAGGTTAACTGTACAGAGTTATCTAGGAGCTCTAGTAGTATCTAACTCTGGATACAGCATTGAGAACGTGGATTGTTGTATGCTTCTTGCAAACAAACTCACACTAAGTATGAGCTTAAGATGCTTGAAAAAAATTAAAACATGAATAGAGTTTGTTCTGAAATGGAGAAGTGAGCAGTTATGGATGTATAAACCTGGACACCTTCTTCTCTAACCTTGGCACTTTCAGACACAGCACTGATGACAAATCCAGCTTTTTTAAACTTTTTCTCATTTCTTCTTCCTGGCAGTATAAAATCGAGAAGGATCTCCTAAAGAACCAAAGCCTTAATATCTCTGTCTGGCACAACGATACCTTTGGAAGGAATAGCTTTCTTGGTGAAGTGGAGTTGGATTTAGGAACTTGGGACTGGAGTGATAAATCCAACAAGCAGATCAACTGGTTTCCACTCAAGCCAAGGGTAGGTTACTAAGGGTGGGTGTGTTGGGTTTGTGTGTGTGTGTGGAATGGGGGGGGGGGGGGTGGGGGGGGGCAGTTTTGGTAGTGGGGGAAGATGCCTCCTTGTGAGAAGCTTCGTGAAAGCTCCCCTGGCTCTAAGACAACCCCCCCACCCAGCCCAGGCTGAGACAATGAGCACTAGA
>NW_010326436.1:0-879 GCF_000700745.2 Antrostomus carolinensis
CAAGAGAGGAAGAGACCCTCATTAACACACTAAACATTATGTTGTATGATATGGAATATCCCATTGGGATATCCAAATGCCAATTTAGCTTATTAATTTAAATATTCCTCATCCCCTTAAATCTTGTGCTTGTAAACTAACAAAACACAGAGTCCTTCACTTCCAGCAACAGGAATGCAAACACTGTTATGTTATCAGTGTTTCTCTCACAACTAGTCCCAGGCTGAAAAGCAAAATGGAGCACTATTCTAACTACTGAAAAAGAAACCCAGCTCTGTTCCAGCTAAAAACCAGGACAAGTGATTATCCCTGCTTTATATAATAAAGCTACTCCTGCTGAGGTGGAACAGGAGTCTCATCCTAAAAGATAACAATAACTAGCTACTAAAAGAGTATTCTTAATGTCTTTTGAGAAATAATAATCCAATTGAGACAATATGCTATATATGTAGTTTTCCCACCAATGAAGTAAATCTCCCAAATCCCAGTGTATGAGTGATGGACATGTGACTGGGTCACTAACTTAATTACTCACCATTTCGATTTGTGAGCTCCAGCTTATTTTCTTCATCTTTATGCTCCAGTTATAATAGTATGGAAATCTAGAAAGACAAGTTGCAATCTGTTTTAGAAAGATCAAGGATAAACCAGAGCATAAACTTCACAGAAACATTCTTGATAACCTTGCTGGGTGTTTTTTTAGAGGCAAAGAATTAATATAGAACTTCAAAATGGCAGCTTGAAGCATCTTTAACCTAAGCAAAGACTGTGTCTCTTTTACAGAATTACATAGACCAATATTCTAAACTGACTTTTATTGATAGGCGCTGGTTTCATCCTTATTACACTGTGTGAAGTCTTTTCCATAGAGTCAGAAAA
>NW_010326436.1:914-17747 GCF_000700745.2 Antrostomus carolinensis
GTCTTTAAATCCTTATGCAAGGAAATGCTTTTCTCATGATCTCCTATCTGCATTCTGGCACAAAAAGTTCATATGGTGGGGCTCCTCATGCCCCTTAGCAAAACCAGGACATGTGACCATGTCACTTTTTTTATTACTGTCCTCGCCTCTCTTGCAGTTATATCTGCTTCCCTGTGCCTCACTTCTGCTCCTGGCTCTTGCCTGTAACAAAACACACCATCAGCTGGGAAGACACCATAGCATTTTAGAAGTTGGAAATACTTTGGTTTTCTTTCTTCTTTGTATTGTAAGTGGCATCACTATATTACTGAGGGGTGCAGAATTTAAAAAAAAAAAGAAAAAGAAAAGTCACGGTTACACAGTGTTCTTCATAGTGAGGTTATTGTGCTATTGTGCAGATTTTAGTAGTGTTTTTGGTTTATCAGTTTTGAAGTGATGTGTAATTATGCTAGATTCTTGTCAGCTAGACTTTTCCTTTTTATAACATTAGTAAAGATCACTAAAGGTGCTGAAAAGCACTGGAATCGCTAAGGGGATTGGAAACCATCTTCTAAAATTGAAATACTCTACATCGAAAACATCTTTATTAGACAAAGTCATCACCCTTTCTAAGACCCTGCATTCTGCATTTAAGTGAGCAGTCTTAAATTTTTAATAATTTTTAATTCCCCAGTCATGTTGTGGAACAGAGCAAAAGGTTAAACAGAGTGGATTGGAAATTTTGTGATCCCTTTTGATGTACTTTTAGTTTAAGTGACTTTTTCTGTACAGACACGAGTGAAAAATTGAGGCTTTTTTAAGACAAAATACTGAAAGTAACACAATGGATGCAGCTAACTACTGATGTGCCTGCAGCACAAGATTAAAGACATTAAGTATAGAGAGCATTTTTGAGGTTTTGGATGCTTTGGATCATGTCATTTAGCAGTCAGTTTTAGGTGAAATAGCTACTGTTGCATCATTCAGAGCAGCAATCTGTTCAAGGAAAAAGCTTAACCAGATTTATAACATGGTAGACCCGTTTGTTATACTGAATGCTACACTGATACCATTTCAGGCTGGTGAACTCTACGTACTTACAGAATTTTTTCACATCCCCCAACTTTGTTACTTGCATTGTTCAGCAGTGGGATTACTGTTTCTTTATTAAAAGGAATAAGAAGAAATAAACCAAAAGTAATTCTGGTAAATATACTGCGTTTGGGGGAAAATATAAATAAATAAAATAGATAATGATGCTTGGCCTCAGCAGGCATTGTTCATTTTTTGCAACTGGCAGATTCCATGCTTGAAACTTATTGCTTGGTGCTGATATTCTTTGGACTCAATTTCTTAGGATATCAGTGGTCAAAGTTGCTAAAGAGGTACCCAGGCTGGTACTGCTGTGTCTCTCTGTGTTCTCTCACACAAAGCAAAATTTTTAGGAGAGATAAGCTGCTTGCTCCCTTTTCCTGTGGTTGAGCATTGTCATTAATTTACCTCTGCAGTCTATGAACCCCAAAGTTCTAACACTGTTAGACACGGTTCTAACATGCTAGAGTGCTTTTGACATGTTTGCCTTATGGGAATGTTAGGTCTTGAGACAGATAGAAAAGAAAATGTTTTGAATGAGTTTGAAAACAAAAGTTTCCTTCATTTACAACAATCAGCAGATGAATGCCATGATAGACTTTGAAGCACTGACAGCTTGCACTGATCTCTCTCCTTCACTTTACCTGCCAGGTGGCAAGAGTATATTGAATAAAACAGCTCAGCTCAGCCCAGCGCTAAGATCTCACCTTTCCAGTCTCTCAACCTTTAGCAAGACCAGTTGCTGTCTCATCACACCCTTTCATCCTGTTTATACATAAGGAAAGGGCAGTGGGGAAGAGCATGCAGCCTGAGCTGCATCCGGTACCTCTTAATATATGAAAATAGTGGGTCTTAATTTCCACAGTTGTAACAAAGTGGTAATTTAATTGAAATTATTATTATATCCTTGTAAAATTGCCACACTTTGTGATTGGTAGACTGCTTGCACTAACCTTCCTATAAAGAGCAAAGTAAAGAGAATCATTAATCTGAAGAGGTATTAAATTTTGGAAATGGTTAAGGAAAGTCATAGATTTGTGTAGACACATGATTTTTTTCAATCTTATTTTCCCCTCAAGAAGTCTTCAGTATTTTTCTGTTTTTTAACCCAGGTATCCAATTTGTACAATAACTATCTAACTGTTCTATTCTACTGAGCATTGACAAACTATTATCATTCTGTGTCTTGTATTGTATGTTGTTTGCTATACACAATCTTTCAAGCAGATGTTCAAAGTAAGTTTGTTCCATTTATTTTGTATCTTGAGATAGGTTTTACTTGACATAAGTTAAAACTTTGTTTTCCAAAAATGACAAAATGCTTTTATTTTTAATTGCTGGAAAAACAGACTACAGTTTGCTTATTAGCAGATTTTCTTGCCATGTATACATACATGTAGGTATGTAATCAAAAAAGAATGCATAAGTTCTGAAAAGTATGAATTTTAAAAATGCAGATCTTTGTAAGCTGATTTGTTATTTTTCATTTCCTGGCAAATTTATCTTTACTTGTTGTTATTACCATTACCTACTTTTAAATCCATCCACACTGAAACTAAGCCAATGACTCACTGTTTTACATAAGGAAGAAAACCATTATTTTAAAAGTTCTTTAAGTCAAAGGCTGCTTACCTGTAGCTCTAATTTATTTTCATGCTATTAATACCCTTAGAAAAACCCAGCCTAACAAAAAAAAAAAAAAATCTGGTCTGTGTTGAAAAAGTGAAGGGATTTTTTTGTAAGCATACCAGGTTCTTTAAAATTAGGTTGGTACAAATGCATGAAGTTAGTTTGCTATTGTAGCTTCAAAAGATGTAACTACATCAATTTTAGTGAAATGTATGAAGAAACACAGACTTTTAAAGTATTTGCTGTGTGTTTTTTGTAATTATTGCTCAGGAGAGTAAATAGGTATGTACTGGACCTAAGCCAACATACACCTTAACTGGACAAACTCACTCTGTGTTTCCTAAAACCAGGATTATACAAAATATCATAGAATCATCATAGAATGGTTTGGATTGGAAGGGACTTTAAAGATCATCTAGTTCCAATCCTCCTGCCATCAGCAGGGACATCTCCCACTAGATCAGGTTGCTCAAAGCCTCATCCAGCCTGGCCTTAAACACTTCCAGGGAGGGGGCATCCACAACTTCCTTGGGCAACCTGTTCCAGTGTCTCACCACCCTCACAGTGAAAAACTTCTTCCTAATATCTAATCTAAACCTACCTTCTTTCAGCTTGAAGCCATTTCCCCTTGTCTTGTCATTAGTTGCCCTTATGAAAAGTCCCTTCCCAGCTTTCTTGTAGGCCCCCTTCAGGTACTGGAAGCTGCTATAAGATCTCCCCTGAGCCTTCTCTTTTTCAGGCTGAACAGCCCCAACTCTTTCAGCCTGTCTTCATAGGAAGAGGTGCTCCAGCCCTCGAATCATCCTGGTGGCCCTTCTCTGGACTTGTTCTAACTGGTCCATGTCTTTCTTATGTTGGGGGCTCCAGAACTGGACGCAGTACTCCAGATGGGGCCTTACAAGAGCGGAGTAGAGGGGCAGAATCACCTCCCTCGACCTGCTGGCCACGCTTCTCTTGATGCAGCCCAGGATACGGTTGGCCTTCTGGGCTGCAAATGATGGGTTCCTCATCATTGAGGAACTTAATTGATATAACCTGGATAACAGTTGAAATGTCAAGTAACTTTCAAAGGTGTGGCTTCTGTCTTGAATTTAATCTAAGAATTTGTTTGGTGCAGATTTAGGCATGGATTAAAAATGATATAAAATATTAGTTCCTACATGTATACCTACTGTCATAGAGAAACATCAGCCTGTAATATGGAGTAATTCAACTTGGACTTCATGGAACAGTATTTCTAAAGTTTTAAATATAGCTAATCTTAAAGGAATAAAATTTCTCATTATGTCTAGTGGGGAAACAAAAATTAGGAATACTAGTATTTTTAGTCAAACATAATTTTCTTTGGCTTTGAAGGATGGAGGACCTGCAAACGGGTAGGAAAACTTCAGGGATCTTGTATGACATTTGTCAATTAATGAAGATTCTATAAGGATGCACAAGGATCTCTATTGCTGTTATTGCAAGCAGAGAAAATGAAATTAAGAGGAAAAATCACTGTTACTGTTAACAGGAAAACAGAGCTTGGCTGAGAACAGCAGTACTACAGACCGCTTGAGTAGTGAAGATGGGTTAGAAATCTACTACTTCAGGCATATATGTTTCTGTGTTGTCATTGTAGAGCTGCTGTCTCAGCCTGAAATCTCAATGATATTAATAACAATAATTTTTAAAAATGTGATCTTTAGCAGCATGATGAGTGCTACTATATGTTAAATGGCTGAAATATTTAGGAACCAGCACAGCACCAATAATAAAATATTTTTTCTGTTGTGTATGGGGACACATTCTTATCCATCTACAAAATTTGCAGTGGTAGTCACAGGCAGTTGCAATGCAATGTTGTTTATCTCTGAGATTGAAAACTGTGAAAAAATTCATTTTAGGACGTCGGAACTGTACAGATTATTTTTTCAGTGGTTGAGGGCATCTTTTGTCTGGATTTCTATGCTTAGGATCCCTTTGAGCTTAATGTTAGATTAGACTTTCCTATTACATCCTTCTTTAGATATAGGTATTGGTAATCAGTGTCAAGGAGAAGGGAAGGTGAAGGGTGGGGGAAGAGTAGGTGATCTCCATCCTTCCCAGCAATCTAAATGTATCATAAGGTCAATTCAAAACAAACAAATAAAAAACAAATTCAAGATATGTGCTAGGATCAGAGAAATGTTCAGTGTCATAAAGGGAAGAAAATACATTGTGGGGTGACTTTTAAATAATAAATTTTCACAAGACTTAAAATTGATTGTTAATATATATTTATAATAGTTTAAATGTATAAGATGTTTCTGCTCAATTTCTGGAAAATTTCACTTAATATTTTCATTTTGTGCTTTGTTTTGTTCAAGTTCCCTTCAGAAAAGAAGAAATGTGGATCTTGTAAATATTTCTTGCACTGGGAAGCAAATTTCACAAAACAGTGAGTTAAGCACGCTGATATTTACATCTTGAATATTGAGGAAAAAGAAACCTCAGATCATAAGTTGTCTGAAATGAGTATTGACTTGCTTATTTTTAAGAAATACTAGGCATCAGGAAGGTCTGGAAAAAGTGATGTGTATAATAGCAGAGCATTTAACTACTTCTACATTTTTACTTATTTTTGCTTATGAACTATCTGAAAATCAGAAAATCCAGTTGTTAAACCTCATTTATTTTAATATAATTTTTTAGACTACAGTATTTTGAGTTTATAAGATTAGATCCAGCTTTTTAAGCAGAGTTAGCTTTTTCTTGAAATATACAAGCAGTGTATTCCTGACTAATGCTGCTTAATTTGTTAGTGTTCATAGCTCCAGGAAATAACAGGAAATTAATTGTATTAAATAGTTTACTGGAAGAGTTTAGAAGTCTTGTGCAGTCAGTTATAAACAAAAGTTCTTTCATACTCTAGAGATACGTCTAGTTTGAAGTTATGCACATTAATTTCAAGCAAATACTTGGGGACAAAATGAAGGTTGTGCATAAATTAGGTTTTGTGTATTTTTTCTTTTTTAAAAAAGAAAAAAAGTCAGGATAAAGAACACTTTGGAGCTATTGCTCCTAAGAGTATGAAACAAAAGGTTGGTTTTTTTTTTTTTTTTTTTGTTGTTGTTGTTGTTGTTTTTTTTTAAGTTTATGCAGGGTAGGAAAGAAGAAAATGCCTGTATGCAAGTTATATGTAGATTATATAGTATAGTAGTAGTGTTTGAGTAGGTAGTGTCTGAGTGGAAGAAAGATGTCTGGAGTTCAGTTAGAAATGGGAAGTTGTTTCTTGTTCTTCAAATTTTTTTTCTGACTGGGACAGAAAAATCCCAAGCAGAAAAATCTGTGTCCCTTGTTGGTTTTATTAGTACTTTAGTAGAGCATTGCACACTGTATGACTCAATTTTTTTTTTTTTTTTCTTTAAGAAACTTTTACAGAAGAAAAACCATCCATCATCTCTCCATATGGGGAAACCTTTATTTGTGACAACCCTAAAGATGCTAAAGTAAGTTGAGAAGCTTGGATATAAATAGTCTATTTCACTTGAATCTTCATGTTACGTATTTATATTGCCCTTAACTCTTTTTTCCTCTGCTTATTCAGTTTTCAGTACCCTTTCTGTCTTTTTAGGTACATGAAAAGGTTTATAGTGTAAATATATGTGGACTTCTGACTTTTCTTAATCTTGAGATACACCTTGTACTGTTCAGTAGTAATAGGAAGCTATGTTGTGTGTTGGTTGTGGGTTTTTTTGGTTTGGTTTTGTTTTTTGAACAACATAGGAGAGATACTTTTTTTTTTTTTTTTTTTTAATGCCCAGAGTTGCCGTATCAAATGCAAAACAGTCAATTGATTGCAGAGTACCTTGATGTCTTCCTTTTACCCTTTTAGCTACAGTGGTATATTGTAATAGTTTGTGCGTAAGTGATGTTAAGTGGTGGGTAACCATTAGAATTAACTTGTAAAGTTAAAAGTGGCTTTTCTGTCTTATAATTGAAGTTCAAGAATGGGCATCTCTGCACAGGCTTGTGTACATCCTATGAAAGCAGCTTACTTGTTACCTTAGATGATCTAATGGTCACTTTTGGCCATACCCTTTTTTAATTCTTGTGTATGAAAGGCCTCAGGACTTCTGATATTTTCCATACATAGCCTAAACTTGCTGTAGCCCCAGAAAGTAACTTTTGCATAGGATTCTCTGAAGTGAATGTTTTCATTGGGATCAATAATTGAGGGTATGAATGCCATAGGTGGCATGTGAACAGGCTTCTGAATCGTGGAGATCTGTGAGGTAAGAGGAGCTTAGTGAGGCATCTGCCAAATGCTATGAATCCCAGCTCCTACTTCTGTCTCAGCAGGATGCAGACCAGAAATTGTTGATTCTATGATTGCTTATACTTGTTCCAGCTGATCTCAAGGCCCTGAGTTAGAGAAAATAATAAATTATTCTTAGTTTATGTCCTGGTCTTCACTTTAATGTTTCACTTTTTAAACTATTGTAAACTATTGTTTAAAATAAAAGCTGCTCAAATGGATGCCTAGGATTTTTTTTCCCCCCACAATTTTAATTTTTAAGAATTGGTCAGTGGAAATAAATGGTTCAAATTTCATCTTCTAATTGGAGTGGTTTCAGAAGCATAAAAATTATCTCTATTTTTGATGTGTACTTTCTTTTCTTTGGAAATACATTGTGCCTCTTGTTTTGTTGACTTTTTCACGAGATATGCATATGTCTTGTTTCTCCATCTTGTTCTTATCTGTACACAAAAGTGACTTTTGAGCTTTAATTTTCTTTCCTTGTGTACGGTGTCTTATCTGTGCCAATTATTGTTTTCTGTGCCAATGTATTTAAAAATTCAAAATTTGACATCTTTGTAATTAGTACAATGGCATAAGCAAGTTTTCTAGAAAAGGTTTCCTAGCCTTTTTGTTACTTTTTAGCACTATTCCATAAGTTTCATTGAAATGGTTATAAAAAAGCATACCCAGAAACGCTGTCAGCAATCTTTCTTATCTTACAAAGGCACCAAATAAAAACAGGATTAAATGCCTGAAATAAAATTGGTATTTCTGCTGGTTGTAGAATCATGATTGATGCAACATATTATAACATGCTTTCCCTGAGATTGGGATTTTAATCGTCACTTCCATGTAAGTGAACAGTTTTTTGAGTTGTGTTTTTCACATGCCTGATGGGAACTTCATAGTTAATTTTGGTTCAATTAGGACTTAATTGCAGACAAAGGTCATAAGGAAGAACTATAAAACAAAGGTCCTAAGGTATACATTCTACTTCCAGGTTTTTTTTCAGTAGGTATCAAGTATCCTAGAAACAAATAAGAAAGTTTAGATAACACTGTGAAGTATCTGAGATTTTATGGCTTGTAACTGCTGCTTCATTTTAAAAGATAACCCCATGTGAGAATAGTTTGTCTATATACAGGAATTCATAGCAAATTGTTATACTGACTGACTGAAGTTTGTTCTAAGGGCTTGTAAGTTGTCCATTACCCTTCTTCCTGTGTGATAGTTTCACTGGGCCAGCCCTTTGCTAGCAGCCAACACAGCCATTTACCCACTTCCTCCACCCCCAGGGGATAGGGGAGAATATTGGGGGCAAGGGTAAGGAGACTCGTAGGCTGAGTTAAGAACAGTTTAATAATAGAAATAAAAGAAAACTTAAAATAATACTAATATTAAAATAGTAGTGATAATAACAGTAATAAAATACACGAATAAGTGATACACAGTGCAACTGCTCACCACCTGCTGACCAAGCCCGGCCCGTTCCCCGATAATGATCCCAGAGGAGCAACAATCCTGAACCGAAACCGCAATCCCAGAAGAGCAAGATCCTGAGTGAAAGCCAGAGAGATCCAAGAGAGGAAGAGACCCTCATTAATATACTGAACATGATGTGATATGATATGGAATATCCCATTGGCATATCCAAATACCAGTTTAGCTTATTAATTTAAATATTCCTCATCCCCTTAAATCTTGTGCTTGTAAACTAACAA
Source organism: Antrostomus carolinensis (assembly GCF_000700745.2). NCBI lineage: Eukaryota > Metazoa > Chordata > Aves > Caprimulgiformes > Caprimulgidae > Antrostomus > Antrostomus carolinensis. The sequence continues at coordinate 9,600 of NW_010326436.1, forward strand.
AACACAGTGTCCTTCATTTCCAGCAACAAGAATGCAAACACTGTTATGTTATCAGTGTTTCTCTCACAACAAGTCCCAGGTTGAAAAGCAAAATGCAGCACTATTCTAACTACTGAAAAAGAAACTCAGCTGTGATCCAGCTAAAAACCAGGACACAGAAAAACTGTATTGCCTTTATTTCTTGCTCTAGACTGTCAGACTAAATTAAATGTGTGTATTTAGTTTAGTAAACTGTGTGAGCTTTGAAGCATTGTGATACTGTGGAATGCTGGCCAGATTGCAAATCTTACCACTTTAAAAAAAGAACCCTGAGTGTTTTAAAAGGAAAAATTTATCTTTATGGACCTGTTACAAAATTGCATTGCCAAACCATGGTTCAAGAATCAACCTGAGGAAAACAGTGTGACGATAGCTTTAATAGAAGACTAGGACAGTATCTCTTAAGGAAGATGCCTGTCCTGAATGTCACTGAGTCTTTATTTAATGTAGCTTCAGTCCCAATATGCTTAATGCAGTCCATATTTTAGCATTCAGCTTTCCTGACTTGCTGTTGTGATCAAGACTACCTGTTAGAAAAAGCTAAAACCAAAAATACATCTGAATTACTTTCTGATTGAAAGTAGCAGATTTTTATACAGAGCTGCAAGTAGGCAGTTCCATCTGTCTGAGATCCAGAAGCCAGATTTTTTCCTTAAGGGTAGGTGCTTCCTGTACATAAGAACAGTACATATTTAGAGATGATTTCTGTGTAATATATACCTATTTCTTAAGAAATACTTCTCTCATAAAGGTGTCTGCAGGAGAAAATGATGCTGCTTAAATAGCTTTGTATAATACCTTAGAGATTTGCAGGAGGTGGGAGTTTTGTCTCATCTTGAGTCTGAGCATCTTGCAGTGTAATTCTGTAAACAACACATTGGAAATACTAATGATTTAATTTGGGTGAAATATGTGTCTTTGTGAGCAAATAGAACTCCTTGTCCCCACAACCTGTCTTCATTTGTGGGCTTCTAAATTTTAAAATTGACTAGCAATAGGAATGCATTTCTTGATTATTGCTTGGAAGTTCTTAGGCTCACTGAATTCACTTGCCCAAGCGCTGAAGATTGTGGATTGAGCAAAAGTAGGACATAAAACTGTTACAGTAATAGTTCATGAAAGGGAGGAAGAGCTACTACCACATAGGTTCAGTGGTTATGGTTTGCAGTTGCATCCTGATAAGCAAATGAAGGTAAAAGATACTGACCATTTTTGTTCCAAAGATGCTTCCTGGATGACGATACTAAACTCTTAAGTATTGCTTAGAAGTGGGACACACATATTTTCCCTCCTTTTGTGAGATTCCAGTCAATCTAAGCATTTTATAAGCAATGTGCAGGTTGTTTTTGAGTTTCCTGTTTAGCTTGTGTGGAAAGTGTATGGGTGTTTCTTTTTTTTTTTTTTTTTTTGGTCTAATCCTTGGTGCTACAACATAGTTAAGTGTGGTGTGTGGGTGGTGGTGGTTGTTGGTTTTTTTTAATTTAACTTTTTTTTTTATGATGGACCTGGCTGGCAGAGGAAGGCAGACTGTTCACCTAGGTTTATCCTAGCAGCAGCCTGCGATTTCCACAATTTTTTGCTGCAGTGTGCATGTACTCAGCTTTTGGTTATGTGCTTTTTTAAGCTTGCCTTTTCATGTTGCCAAGATACAGTCCTCAAGTACAAGATGAGGTACTGCTGCTCTGAAAACAAATGGCAAGCATTGTGAAAGCTTATCCACTTTTTTTCTGCCACCCTTCAGCTTTGTGACATACACATCAAAGTTTAAATGAGTAAATTAAAATGCTTCCATCAGAAAGCACAGAGATGTTCATTTTAGTGTTTTTTTTTTTAAAAAAAAAGAGGAAGAAAGATGAGTATTGAGAAGCTTAGTAATGCAATGATTGTCAGATCAAGTTTAGGAAGTGTGAAATGTAATGTTCTTGAACAGTGTTAACCTTGACATTTTGTGCACCATAAGCAGTTTGTGATAAAGATTTCTAAACAAACATTAATAGATGTGCCTTTTACAAAAAACAACTTGACAAGAAAATGCAAGATATTTGATATGACTGGGTTCAGTTTTACTGTAGGAATTTGAACTTACCATTATTTTATCTTTACTGTACTGTGAAGGCTGTATATTTACTTCAGAGAAGAAGTATGGATATGAAAGATAGGCTAGCAGTGGCAAATGGTAAATAGCATATTTAAAATACAACACGTGGCTCTTGAGCTTAGAAAATTTCAGGGTAAAAATTATATTCAGTTATGCTTCAAGAAAAATCAGAGCACTGATATTTCTGTACACTGAATTTATCATCTGTCTGGTTTGTTAATATCAGGTGGTTTTGACTATGCTCAAATGTTTTATCTAGAGTATTATTATTTAAAATGAAAATATTGAAAATAACATTTATTGAATGTATCTTGAATGTACTTTTAAAAATGTGTTATTTCAAATGCGTATTTTAAAATGTGACAAAGAATAACTTTGCTAGTTAGATGGTTATTTGTGTGTGATTTATGTCTACTGTAATTTAAACATCACGTACTACTCCAGTACAAATGTTGGTTACAATATATTTCTTTTATAGGAACTTCATGGAAATGAATTACTGGCTTGTGAAAATAGATTGGATCTAGGAATGAATGAAGAATGTTCTTCTTACAAGAATCTATGGTATTAAATAAGAGTTCCAGAGAAAAATGTAAAGAGGAACTGATATCTCAAGTAGATCTCTACCTCTGAAGGCACAACCATGACTCTATTTTTTTTTTTTAATTCCCCCCCCCCCCCCTTTACTTGAGCCTTTACCCCATGCATTAGAAGGCAAAGTTTGCCTCTGTGGCTGTACTGAGACTGTAACCCAGGTTTCAGAATCTTGTGTATTTGAAAGATGTCCTTCTTTTTCCTCAGTCAGAACAAAGAAGGCACAAGTTTTATTCTTGTATGCTTCCTAGCTAACTATGTCCCAGTACTCTCATATTCTACTTCCACATTAGAAAAAAAACCCAAAGAACAAAACCAAATCCAAACCAAACCAAAACAACAACAAAAAAACAAACACAGAATGAAACCATTCTCTGCTCCTGCCATGAGGCAGTGGCCAGTGGTTTGAAGAAATAGGAGCTAATGTCCTTCTGTAAGTCTTCAGTCTGTACTTCTACTGAGGTAGGAGAGGGAAGAGAGAGGTGATACTGCAAGTCCTCCCAAGTATTAAAATGAACAAAGCTAGTTTTCTGAGGAAGGAGTATTAATTTTAAATTTCTATTCAGGCTTCTAAAGGATCTAGTAAGTGTTACCTGTCTACCAGTCCTGTTGAATGGAGAAAGTAGGATTCAGTATGGTCATAGTTATAAGATACATTGTGTTTAGCATGTCTGTGGTTATCATGATGGTTAAAAAATTATGAACTTATTTAAAATAGGTCTTACCAATATTTGTTCTAATTGATAATTTTATATATTTGTGCATTGTAGCAATACATTAAGAGTAAAATGCACTTTTTCTTTCTAGTTTCTTTAACAATCAGAAAGAGAATACAAAGGAATTTGGAGAAAATGGATCCCAGTCTCAGGAAAACAAATCATTAGCACCAGAAGAATCTGAAAGTGAATCTGTATATTCTATTGTGGAACAATGTTCTTTGCCTTCAAAGAAAAATAAAAATAAAGCCAAAACACACTCAGCATCTTGTAGTAAGATGCAAGGCGGAGATTCAGATCGCTTGGTCAGTGAACAAATGCATTTTCAGCAATTTGATGGAGATCAAACTTTGATTGGAAATGAATCAATAACACCGTATGCTTGTTTTTATGGACCATCAGTAAAGAAGGTTAAAGCAGGATGGCTGGATAAATTATCCCCTCAAGGGTATGTTATTTGCAATGATTACTATGAAATTGTGAAGATGTATGTTTGCATATAAGATGTCAAGTTTGTATTTGATCATTGCTTACTACTAGTGGTGAAAAGAAAGGGAACTTTTTTTTGTTACAAGAGCACAGGGCTCTTCTGAATTCTTAGTTTTTAATGATGTTACTCTGAAGTTTATTTTAGCTCTTAGGTTGTTTTATGCTAAAGAGCTCTCTAGTATCAGATCTTCCCTTCATAAATAACTGCAAACTCTGAAATTCTTCTAACCTCCTCCTTAATAAACTTAATAGACTATTCTTAAATTGTAGTTTCTAATTCTCTAGTTGTTCTTATGACTTTCTTCTGAATTCCTTTTTGTATTGAAAATGGCACAATTTTACTTTTTAAGTCTATTTTCCGATCTTCACTAGTACTTAGCATCTAGAAATTAAAGCTGTCATCCTTGTTAGTGCTGTAATACATCTATTTTACTGTACTTCTACTCAAGCCTTAGTAGTTCTGCATTATTTGTTTTTAGGACTGTATGTTTAGCTGCACTGGAAGATGTTATTAAACTGTTTGGCCTTTCATTATTTTTGGCTATAATAATCATCACTCATCAACTAGTACAGCAACTATTTTTTTTTTCCAGTGTAGTGACAAAGTTATTGAATTAAATTGGTTGGGAATACAATTTTGTTTGAGCCTACCGGAAGGAGTTCTATTGTAGAGCAATTTTGTTGTTGTTCCTTTTTTAAGAGTTCTGGATTAAAAAGTTTTCAGTTGTTTCATTTTGGCTTTGTTTGTGTTGATGCAATGATACATAGTTCAAGATGAATAACAAGAAAGAATAAACCTGTTTAAAAAACCTATTTTACCATTATGCAATTTCAGTCTGCTCAAACATTTTTTTTAATTGTCTGAAAATTCGTTCACATTTATGAATTGTCATAGTTTACTTTTGCCATGAATCAAAGAATAATATACACAGCATCAGAAGACTTTCCCATTATAGTATGCATTTGCACATCTTTTTTTCAGAATTGTTAGTGTATTGAGTTCTCAGAGAGCTGCAATTAGCTTTAACTTTTGTTTTATTTCACTTACAGGATTTTTTTTTTTTTTAAATAATGCTTTTGTCAGTGAATAGAGGGATAAAATGTATAGCTCTTGATTACAGTTAACTCATCGTGTGCTATTTGAAAGAATAGAGTTGTGAATGAAGTATGAAGGCTTCAGATAAAGTACTGTGTAAGAATATATTATTTGAAAAAGATAATGAGTTAACCACAAAATTAGTACTGGTTAGGACTGAATGGTACAGTTGCAGGGTCATTAGCCTTGAGCCAGTGATATTTCTTGGCTAAATTTCACGAACTCTTTCTTAAGCATGGTTTAATAAATACTATGTTTTTTGGTTCTTTTTCTTACAATAACATTTCTCAAATATCTGAAGACCTAAAGAAACCAATGAAAAAAGATTTTTTTTTTTCATCCCTTAAAACAGTCTTAATTTCTGTCCCTGCCAACTGAATGTTTATTTCTGTTTTTCCTCACTGCCTCCCTTCTCCTTTTTCTAGAGCTCTGATTTACATCTGGCACTTTGTTTCCCCTCAGGGGAATGGATATGTACTGTTTTCTTAAAATGCTACAAATTGTACATTTAAAGTACAGGTTTTGTTTTTAGTTAACTCACTAAAAATTGTAAGCCATTCAGTTTACTCACACTGTACATGATACTTAAGTTCACTTTTTCTTCCCTGCATCGTCTTGAAGTTTATTGACACATTAATGGAAAGTAGATTTTTGCATTGTCCTTTTCAGGTTATGAAAAATGATAACTTATTGTAATCATATAATACAAGTTAATTAAACCAGAGCTGCTATTTGATTAAAGTTTTGATAAACTATCGCAGTCTACTAATCCTAAAGCAGAGCACTCACTTAGCAGAAAATGAAGTAATGTTGGGGAAAAAGAGATGTTAGAGTGGGATCTTATTCTTGCTTAATTAACTTGTTAAATAGATTTTAGAATCAAAACTTTTATAGATTATAACTGATAGGCTGTCAACATCTTTAATGAGCATACTTCAGGTTCATGTAAAAATAATTTTTTAAGAGCTCCTTATAGAGCATGAGTTAATGGCAAACTGAAATAATCAAATGAGCTTCTGATTAATGATGTCCAGTTGATAACACAGAATGAAAAATGAAATTTTATGTTGTACTTTTTGAGTGATTTTGTCTGACCACTATTTATTCATTGGCCAGGGAAGAGTGTGTTCAGTAGATGTTGATGACTGAAGATACCATAGCCTGTACACAGAGAGGTCCTCCTCATTAAAATGGCAATGAGATGGTCACTTTAGGTTCTCAGCTTTCCTTTCTGGAAAGTATCTTACAGAGCTTGTAACATTAAAGGTATGCTCTGTGTTCAGAAAATTCTTTTGCCTCCAGTAAAAATAGTCATACGTATTTTTGTTATATTTGAAATCAGCATTCTCCTTTTGAAAATATATGATAGGGCTAAGGTTTATTGTAATTTTCAGAATGTTTAGGCTGAAACACAAGAAGCTAAACATGATTTAACCTTTCTATAACTTGTTCTTGAGACATTCTTAAAAGCCAGTGTTAACTCATGTTTATGATTTTAAGTGTATTAATTTTTGATTCACAGCAAACGTATGTTTCAAAAGCGCTGGGTTAAGTTCGATGGAGACAGCATTTCTTATTACAATAATGAAAAGGTAAGTGATATGTATTGGTCATATTTGGGACAAAATGCATCTGTGTAATACACACATTACCATGAACAAATTCATAAATAATTACAAATTAATATTAATCTGAAATTAATATTAAATGTCAAAGTTCTAGGATGAAACGTTATTAAGTATTTTAAGGTGCCCTTGAAATCTTCATGTATTGTTCATACTGTTGTTTTCTAGAAGGGCTTGTATACCTGACCTTTTCAGGCAGATATCATCAGAACTTCTTACTTTAGTGAAAGAATGACACTGCTGCATTCTGTGAAACAGAACAGGATCATGCTAAACACGTTTAAGAGATCAAATACTATTTTGATTATAGTTGCAAAATGTCGTCATGTGAAACCCACATGCTAGAGATTTTGAGAGAGGAATTAAATTTGACATGGAAGACCTTTTAAAAACCAAAAACCCCATATACTTCCTTACTCTTTAATTAAAAATGTCTCTTTCCTGTATGTCTTATAGGAATAATCACATATCATTGGACTAGGTTTTGTCTGAATGGATCTTTTTAAAATTGGCATAGTACTGTGATGTCGGTGGCTGTTCTTTGCTTGTGTAAATAAGGATTGAATCTTACTGAAACATTTGCAGGCTTATGAGTTGCTTTGATTAAAGTAGTTCATTTCTGATACGTGATCCAAAAATGGATTTGTAAATCATGATTTAAAAAAAAAAAAGTGTATTCCCTCTGTGCAATTGATTTACAAATGACTTATTTGAACTTTTGATACTACTTTTTCACAATAGAAACTCCCTTTTTTTTTTTTTTGAGATCTGTCTTTAAACATGACTCTTTTTTTAAGACTACTTTTTTTTTTTTTCTTTCATTTAATACACTTTAGAACCACTACAAAATTCTTTTTCTTTTGGTCTGTGATGGATTAATTTCTCCTCTTGGAAGAAATGAAGAACTTCTTAAACTCTAAAGTGATAGGTGAATGTGTAGTATGTATGTTTGGCGGAGATGAGGTTTTGTGCCTGTGTGTTCTCTGGAATGCTGGAAACCATTTCCTGTTGAAAATATATGTAAAATTAGGAACAAAATACAATTTCAGGTAAAAGTTCCCAAGTACTATGCTGGATGGTGGTAATCAATAAGAGTCCTGTAGGTGCTTTATAAAATGCACACTCTTAGACCTATTTTAACATATTATGAGGAGGGTAGAACTGAAGTAGGAAAAGTCTACTTATTTCCTGAGAGGGCAGAGAAATTAAGAACAAGCTCAGAAAGTTATTTATGTTGATTTTTATGCCTACTGATTAGAAACATTGTTTCATGTTTTTAGTTAGTTACTTTGCTTCACACACAGTAGAAGACATGATTTTGTAGATCAAGGGAACAACAAAATAACGTTTGTATTGCAGTGACAAAAAATGTTACCCCTTCGTGGTATTCATCCCAGGGCTTCAGAGGAGCAGAAAAGCAGAGTTAGGTGTTAAGAAAGACTTGAAAAATACAGCATTGGAATTTGCTTAACACTGTAGCATAATTAGGGA
>NW_010326436.1:17927-32758 GCF_000700745.2 Antrostomus carolinensis
GAAAGAAATCTAATACAGAATTGCAAGTCTTGTATCTGTACTGGGGATTTTTTTTTCTTTTCTTTTTTTTTCTTTTCTTTTTTTTTCTTTTCTTTTTTTTTCTTTTCTTTTTTTTTTCTTTTCTTTTTTTTCTTTTCTTTTTTTTTTTCTTTTCTTTTTTTTTAATGTCCACTGAAATAGTTACTTGGAGGTCAGTGGCTCTACAATCATACTTGTTACACATTTGTCTGTCCTAGGAGATTCCAGAAATCTTCTCTTCTGCTCAGGGGAATATTTAGTGTGTCACACAATGCTTCGAGAGCTGCCAACTCTATATACTCTATTTAAACAGTCTCTGTGATAAGTTAGACTATGAGGAGCTTGCAAAAGGCTTTGTCCGAAGCCTCTTTGTCTCGCTTTTCCTGGAATCTGTCTGCAAAACCTCACTCCTGGGATTCAGAGAGATGCTGGTTGGTATGTCTGTGTATACAATTTGACCAAATTTGGGTGTCTGCTTGTTAGCTTGATGAGCAACATATGCTAAGAACTTCATATGTCTGAGAACTCTGAGGCCTGAAGGAGATTCTGGGAACTGAGGATCTGGTGAAGCTCTTGGATTAGCTTGCAAATAGGAGCAAAACATAGTTGGCTACCAATAGTTGTCAGTGGACAGTGGGATTGTGTTGGGTGAGCGGTGGTGTAACCTGGGAACATGTGCTTTTGGTACAGTGGTCTGTGCTGGATCACTGCTCCCACACCCAGAGTATTCATATTCACCGCTAAATGGATACCAGCGTGTTCCTGCTGTTGCTTGTGTGTGGCTACCTTGACATCGTGCACAGTTATTTGCAAACGCATCAAGACCTGCGTGTAGCTCAGGAGCTGCTTCTGGTAAAAGATAGGGATATTTATACAGTTCATTGCAAGGCAGCAGGTCCCTCCTCCTAGCTGTGTGTGTGTGTGAATATATATATGTATATATATTCACACACACACACACACACTTATATTTAAATGAGGAAGTTGTTTTAACTCTAGACTTTAATGGCAAGATCTGTCTATTCTAATGTGTTTGTCCAAGGATGTTCCTATGCAGACAAGCATGTTATAAAGTAATTGCTATACTTTTACTTTCATATATCAACTAAAAGTAGTTCTCAAAAGGAAACCAATCCATACTTGGGTATTTTTCTGATTATTACATGCAGAGAAGAGTAGACTCAGTGGAATGAAACTATTTTACCCAGAAACACTACCGATATTAAATAGCTCTATTTGTCATTCAAATTAGGAACTTGAGTGAGGTTCTCAAGAAAAGGAAGTGTGCTACATGGCTAATGAAGAATGAAACAAGTGGAGGATGGGGAGGGAAGGCACAGGGGGTAGTATTCCTGAAAATGTATACTTAGCCCATCTAAACGCTTTTCTGAATGATTTAAACCTTAATTTTCTAAATATTTATCTAACTTTGATCTAGTTTTTCGTCATCTTCTAATTGATAGAGATCTCTGTAGCTGCATACATGAAAAAAATAGTTTTCTACACCAGCATCTGACCTAGGAACACTTTTTGTTTGAATTTGTGATGCTGCTAATTTCTTCTGCATTCATGCTCCTGAGCAAGTTGATGTGGTCAGAGCAACATCCCGTGTGGTATTGTCTTAACAGTATGTGGTTAACTGAAGTGAGAGAGAGCAAACTGAAGAGGGGAAGGCAGAATTTGAGAATTCTTTTTAGCTAACCAATATGCACAGCTTTTGTTTCAAATTTCTTCCTACTTTTGGCAGGAGAATGCCGGTGCTGCAACATGCACTTTATAGTAAGGCAAAAACTGCTGGTTATGTTGAAAGTTTTTTATTTAAAAACATCTTGATGGATATATTAGTGATTTAGGAAAAAGCCTTGCTATTTCCTGTGGAAAACTTCGGTGTTTTGTTGTGTTATGTTGCATGTGAGCATACCAAAGAACAAAATTCACTGCAAAACAGTGAATCATTGTCGTTCTTGAAATATGTAAGTAAGCATGTTGTATTTAATCTGTTGTGGAAGGAAAGCCAAAGTAGTGCAAAGCAGTATTTTCCAGGATCTTTTAGCCCTGCTCTGAAACACAACTGTAAAGGAGTACTCAATTGGACTATATTTGAAAATAAAAACTTTAATCAAAGCAGTAATAAAAACCCATTTTTCTTTCCCTAGGTTCTGTCAGAGAATTTTTTATCAGCCCTAAAACTAGTGTACACCTCTCCGTAACAGAAGAAATATCTGTGAGATTCTTGGTTGTGTGTTTGGTTCTGTTTTATATATTCTTAAATAATTTGCCTAATTTCTCGTCTGGAGTATTTAAAAGAGAAATTGTATCTCGATCAACAAGAGCTTTTTAACAGTAGGCATTATTTCTTGCCTGTGAGAGAGAAACTACTGCAGAAAAAAGACTGAGAAATTATTATGGTTTAAAGTGTGTTTGAAAATATGCATGCCTTGGAGAACAAAACTTTTAAAAGGGTGATTGTTTAAATAGCAAAACCAAAACCATACTCAGTTTAAGAGGAAACTGACTTTTTTTTAAAATGCAAATAAAGTGAAATAGCTGTGACTTCCAGCAGTCTGAATTATTCTCTTACAGTACCAAATACAGCCAGTAGATGCCTGCAAACACCGTTATATATCTGAACACCTTTAGAAATTGCATATGTAATGTTTGCTTTGCCATTGTGAAGGATCAGTAGTTAACATAATAGCCAAACTTATTATCAAATATTTTAAAATCTGTCTTCTAACAAATATAGCCATAGTGAAAATAGATGTGCAATACCTAAGATCATTCTGAGTGACAGAGTAGTTCTTATGTGTAGTGATAGTGATATGATCACTTCGGCTGTATTTCTATATTTCTATCTACTTATTTTCTAAACTGCATTCACTGATGTACATTACTACGTAGAAGTGAAACAACATAAGAGTGTGAATTTGGTGAAAATCAGTAGTATATTAAACTCAGTAAACAAAAAAAATGATCCTGTATATCCTTCATGCTTAGCATTTACAGTGGCTCCTTCAGTCCTTGTATAAAGTTTATTATAATAATTTATACTTCAGGAGGAAAGCTATTGCAGTACAAATTCTTTATGGGGACGTGACTCTTGGACTGTTACTGCATCTGGATCATAAATCTTAGCAGTATATCTGAGTTGTCTTAGAAAACCAATTGATCAGAGCATAGTGGGGACAGGAGCAGCAGCATTACCTCTGGAATCTAGGAGTTGTGCAGAAGTATTTCCAAAGCATTGCATGTCTGCTTGAGCTTTTCTTCCATCCCCCCCCATACAGAATATTTAGGTTAATTAGGTTAAAATACAAGCCACTTGGAAATGGATTTTCCTGGAGAGTGATGAAGGAACAGAAAAATTCTTTAGAATTTTCTGCGTGGAGAAGGCACAATTTTTTACCTTGTCTGATTCTGTTTTACAAGTATAATACTTATTTTTTTTAAATTATTTTTCTGTGAGAAAGTCAATGTCATTTACTTTGGCATAAAATTGTAGATTTTGATGTGTGCGATATTTTGCAATATTAGTGTCATGAGACAATTTATGAAGTGGTATCTCAAATATATGCATCCTATCTCACCATGGGATTTCACTCTATTTTTAGAAGGCAATAGGTGTGCAGACCCAGTGCAGTGAAGTTGGCAATGTGTAGGTAGTGAAGTGGTTTACTTATTGATGCAGTTTTATTAATTGTGTGGTGAACTTTTAGGTGCCCAGCCTGTGTATGTGAACTTCCTAAACATCATGGCAAGTAATATTACCTAAGAGACATTTAATGTTCCATGAGAGTTATTAACTATTTCTATTGCATTTTTATTATAGGAAGTGTTCTCAAAGGGAGTAATACTGCTCTCGGCTATAGCAACAGCAAGAGTTCATGGGGAGAACAAATTTGAAGTTGTCACATCCCATAGGACTTTTGTATTCCGTGTGGATAAAGAAGGTGAGTAGGACATATAATTCTAATGATTGCCAAAAAGTTATGTAATCATTGCTGATCAGTTATGTTTGTGAAATATAACTTGTTATATTACAAGAAATATTTCTGGAATCCAGCTGTTCTGGACTCATAAAGTGAAACTGGAGATAACTGTAAGCTTTGTAAGAATGACTTAAATTGTTGGGGATTGGCTTTTAAAAATATCAAAATGAGAATACTATTTTCCAACTCTTCTGCCTCTTCCCTCATCCTAATCAAAGATGAATTTTTCTAGACGTTCCTCAGGTCTCACTAGAAGCTCTTACAGCCTACGTGCTCTCAGCCATCTGCTCCAAGTCACCACTTGATATAAAATTGACAAAGAACAACAATGAAGTTGATGGCTTGAATGTGATGCTGTGATCAAAGGAAATCTGTGTTTTTCTGTATGTCTTTATTTAGTGCCTTATACAGTATTTTCAACCATGTATTGACTGGGAATACAAATGTAAATTCTAGTAAGGAATTTAGTATGCCTTCTAATTTAATGTTTTACCAACCTACAGCTGTAATACATGGAATCAGTATAATTGCATGTATGACTTATTTATGGAAACAATCAAATAAAATGGAATACCTAGGAAAAAAAAAAGATGTGCAGTATGTATTTACTGCAGTGCAAGCCAGACCCATTATAGCTAAGGGTCTCTCCATGTTTCCATTATCAAATCCCATTTTTATGGGTTATAGCTTGGTTGTAAACACTTGCTGCAGGCTGTAAAAGGAGTGCAGCATCAGTGAACAAATCCTTCCTATCAGGTTTGACTCAAATAATTTCAGGCATTTTTATGTTCTTAGCTGAGTTAAAAAGTATATCTATTCTTATTGGTTTTGCCTTTTTCTTCCAAATTTATTTTTTTACTTTTTTATAAATTGGAACATAACTATCTTAGTACAATACATTTTGTAGGGCTGTAATTTGCTTTATGGGCCATTGTCTTTGAATGCTACAAAAACATTAACAACTTATACTGACCTGTGAAATATATTCAGGGCAACCACTTGCTATATTTTAAATTGTGTTTTCGTTTAGTATATAACCATCTTTGGGCATACTGACCTGTCTGTAAAGCTGTTCACTGAAGGTTAGAAATGTGTGTTGTACAAGTAATTTGGTCCTTACCATCTCCAGAGCTAGATGATGTATTCATAGTAAATTATGTAAATAACTCTGCTTGCTTGTTATGCATGCAAGCTGTTCCTTCATGCTCTTCCTTCTGTGGATTAGTTGTTGGGAATTTTTCTGGGACTATTCAAAGGGTACTTAACTTGCTTTCAAAGATTATGAAATGGAGACTTTTATACATATTTCATCCTGTGGACCTTATTTATTAACTTGCCTGTCTGCTGGAGTATTAAAACAAAGAATTGCTATCGTCTTCATTGACCTGTGTCCCTTGGTGCCAAGGTTGGTCTATCCAATCAGTGGATTATAGTGCTTATTTTGTTACTTTCAGTGATCTGATTTATTATTTTCAGTATATCAAAAATATACTATTTTTTGATTGATTTAAATATCTAGAGGGGAAAAACTACATATAATGCAGTAGAAAGTTTAGGGGCATTTAGGGGCAAAAAGTTAAGTACTTAGGTGGCAGCAATGAATTAAAGTGTAATCTGCTCAGATGCAGTGAGATTTTGTTTAACTGGAATGAAATGCCATTTTAAAAAAACCCCAAAAACTTTTAGAGTAATTTCATGCCCTCAACTATACTGAGGCATTCCAGGGATCTTTTCAAAGTACTTTAAAAGAGCATGTATTGGAATAAAACTTGTAAGAGAAGTGCTTGGATCACCTTCCTTGTGCTAGTCTGTCAGCCTGCTATCTTCCTCACCTTCGAACTATTTTCTGATGCTTAAATTCATGTATTTGTTCCTTCTTGTTGCACCCATGACATTTATAAAGTAATCATGTTATGGTTTTAATGGTGTTCTTTGCAGTGTTTGGCACTGATTGTGTCAACTTAATATATAATGTGGATAGAACCCCTTCCCCCAACTTTATTTTATGACCTGAATCTTTCAGAGCAAAGAGTTGAAATATTCGTGATGTTCTAATTGCATGGGCCAAGTCTAATTCATTCGGAGTATTCAGCATTAAAGTGTATTGATCTTAGTCTGATGAAATATCTGATAATAGTGAATGAGACTGAGTGTAACTTTATGACTTCACCTACTTGTGTTTGTGTATTTGTAAGATGTTAAATTAATGCATGCAAACATATTCAAACATGCATTTTCTTGATTACTTGGGGCCCTTGACAGTATCAAGCTTAACCACTACACCTTAATGGAATAGATTGTAAATTGCCAAATGTTTTTGCTTAAAAGCATGGCCTGCCTCTTTAATGACAGATGATATTTAGGCTCCCTGGTTTTTGCTTGAATCTATGGGACAGAACTACAGAAGGTGAACATGCCAGCTGTCTACCAGCTTGGTCTTTAAGCTGTCTGGAATTAAGCATCTTAGAACTAGTAGTCATTATTTTAAGAATCTTGATCATCAGTTTGTATAACTTTCAATTTCTATGTTGATTCTTGAGAGTTAATTGCATGTCTGTCCTTGCTAACACCTCCACTGATATGGGTTCTTATGTTATTTTTATTTACACCTCCTCTTCAAGGTGAACGTTCTCTCTGATGTGCTGTATCTATGCCATCAACGAGCATAGAGTAGGAAGAACAGGAAAACCAATGTTGGAAGAGTGGAGCTGCTGCTTAACCATATGTCTTTGTCTTTTTTTTTTTTTCTTGTTTAGAAGAAAGGAATGACTGGGTTAATACAATACTCAATGCCTTGAAATCACAGTCTGATAATAACCCTCAGTCTCGAACTTCTGTCACCCCTGAGAAGAGTGGTTATCTTGAGCTGAAAGGATACAAAGCCAAAATCTTTATTCTGCTTCAGGGGAATACTGTGTGGATCTGCAAAAATGAGCAGGTAAATTTTTCATATGCTTTTTGTGAATGAATGCTTATAAAAATGATTTAACTAGCCAGCTGGAAATTGCTGGCTCTTTGTGAATAGGTGCATTTCAATATAAATGCATATCTCCTTTTATGTAGTACGTTATTGCTGCAATTCTCAGAAGGCTTCAAAAAGCAGGCAAAGTATCATTATGTCTGTTGTACAACAGAAAAAAACTAATATATAGTGAGGTGAAGTGAAAAGCCCTGAGTGTCACTACAGGCTAGTGGAGGGCTGGCATTAATTCACTCTTAAAATGTGTGCCATAAGCACTCTACTAAATCGGAAGGCTTATTTTGTGCACTGGTTTCACTATCCTATAATACAGTGCTCTGAAAGCATGCTATACCGAAGTAGATACTGGTATTTAAGCGATGTTCAAAACTGATGTTCTTTGTGTTTTTAAGAACATGGTTTGGCCAGTTTCTGTTGTGCACTGCAATATTTAAAACAAATCCAGTATTAAAAAACATGAAGTAGGCCTATCATTTCAGCTCCCAAAATCTGGGGCTTTTTGTTTTTTGTTTTGGGCATGACTATATTATGATATAAAGTAGTTAACTGTGGAACTCTTTCAGATGCTGTAGATGGGGGATAAATGGGGATAATTGGGTTCAGTGAATGACTGTGAACTAGTGGAAGAAAAATCTACTGCAGGACATTAAATGGAAGGTGGTGTTTCTGTGTGAGGAAATTCATTACTCACAAGTTGTTGGAACCTGGGAGGGCTTTTGGAGGAGGTAGTGCTACATGCTTGCCTTGTTCTCATTTTCTCTCAGATTTGTGTACAGGCAAACTCTTGTTTCAAATGTGAATGGTCTCTTAGTAAGACTTATCATTTTGGAGTTGATCTCACTTCCTCTCCTGCTACCATCTGAAGTGTGAAATTATTTAGATGGGCTTGAGTGACCATATAATGTTCAATATTAGATCTTACTATTCTTTCCCAAGAAATGGCAGGAAATTTGGCTACATGTCATTCGAATTCAAGCTTGCAGCATGTGTTTTGCTGAATGAGCACCATGGAGAGGAATTGGTCTTCATAGCTGAGCACAGTACTCTTTTTAGCTACACTGAAATCCTCAGTGTTGATTATTATAATGAAAAGGTGGGTGACCTGTCAGTTTGTTTATTTAAGTAAAGTTTACACCTAGATGTCTTTAAGGAGGAACAAAACTAAAATGCAAACACCGCTCCACCACTCTGAAAACCTGTACTTCACTGAGGTTCTCTTACGTCATTCCAGTGGAAAGAATGAAGTTGACCAACTTTAGAGTCTCTGCCTATGGGATGACACACACTGTGCTGCAGTGCTCAATGTTACTGTTCCATGATAGCGTTTCCAGGTATTTCTTCAGTGAGAATCCCTGGAATGCATTCTCATCAATAAGAGTCCTCTCTTTGTGGATATTCATTGTAATGAGCCACTTCTATCTTCAGAATCAATATTGTATTCATCTTATGCCCCTGAATACTTTTGACTGCTCCCTTATGAATGTTCTGGGCTTCTTGATTAAGGGACAAATGTGGTACTTCAATGAGGTACACAGACTCATGGAGGAATTTCTCATCCAGAGTGATAGGTCATTTGAAACTAGCCATGTCCCTCTTTAGAGTCTCCATACCAGGCATCCAATTTTTGCTTTTTTTCCTTCTTTCTTTCTCTGCCTACATATAACTGTTGGAAGCATCTCTCTTGACTCAAGTAGTCCTTTGATCTTTCTCTGTTGATATGGGGCATTCCCAGCTCTGCCCACTGAGCTGAGTCAGTTTTTCTGAATATAAATATTGATTCAAAACTCTTCCAGCACCATTTGCTGTTGAAGGGTTCTTGATTGCTCTGTTATATGTTTTCAGGGTGTAGATTATGTCTATCTAAGGCAATCTAAGACTGCTCCACCCTCCCCCAATCAATTTATTTTTTATAGATTTTTAAAATATTACTATTTTGTGTATGCATGTGTACATTGTTTCTATTGCTTGTGCAGCTATATGGTAAGTTGTAACAGCTCTGCCCTTTCAATATCAGTGATTTCAGATTTGCTTTAGGTGACCATGAAAGCATACATCCATATACGGCCTTTCTACTAGATGTTTATTCCCTTCTACTACATGGGTGCTCTGCAGAGATCACTGACTGCAGTGCAGCAGAAGGCAAACCAAGATCAAGCTCTGAAAGAGGGTGATGGTTAGACATGCAGACAGCCTGTCAGCTCCTTCTGTGTGTGTGACTATTACAAACAATGGTGTAAAATCAACTTCTTAAAGCTTATTTACTTAAAGCCAAAAATATCAAATGGTCTTAAGAGGTTTCTTTTTAGATTCTCTGTTTAAACAATGTCTCTTTCTTTATGCAATTTCTGGGTATTTGGGAATCAGAAGAAATAGCTTCTGTGTTTAAGCTTTCATAGTCTGTAATTCTTCTCTCGGTACATCTTGTGTTTTATTTTCAAGTTGAAAACCGAATTATTTTTACTGAAGAAAAACCCAATAATACAGCATTAAACCGTTAGAGGGCTCTGTTGTTCTAAAAATCTTTCCCTGGCTCAAGTTTGTGCTTTAGCCAGTAATTACCAGGCAAATATGTCCGCGGATGTCCTCAAATCCTGTTCATATTGGAATTCACATCCATACTAGAACAACTCCCAGAGAGACTTAGAGGGTTTTATGATAACTGCAGTGCTAAAAGACACTATTTAGACTTCTTACAGTGTTGAAATGAGATCGGATCAAGCTGATTCATTGATTTCTATTAAACTTGATAGAGGACAGTCCACTGTTACTTTAAAAGATTTTTCTTCACAGTTAGAAGTGATGAAGTTCCTAAGCTAAATGCCAAATCCTAACATAACCACCATGAACTTTGTGAAGTTCAGATTGAGATCAGAACATCATGTCTCAGGCCCATTTCTAGTTAAAAAGTGATTGGTTTAGCTTGAGCTTCTGGCAGTGATATAGTGCTTGTATGAAACCATCAATTTCTTTGACTCTCCATGTAGTGTGAATTTCTTAAACTTCCTATCTGGAGCAAAAGTGAAAAATAGATTGTACAGAATCAATTTGTTCAACCCGCAACTTGCTGAAATTCCCATTTCTATTTCAAAATAATTCATGCTTAAATAAAAACATGTCATCTGATCCTTCATGACAGCTCAAACATTGGCTTGAAATGTCAGTTTGCTGTGGTGGTGCCTGTGCTAACCTCCCTTTTGTGACCATCAGAAGGGTTCTGGCAGGTGCTTGCCAGGTCTGCTAGAATATATCCACTTTGTTAGGGTGTATTTAAGATTCACTGGTATCTGAAGTCAGGAAGGGCCTTGGAGTCACAGTGTTTGCACTAGAATTTAGCTTTAATAAAGAGAATTCAGGATCCTCTTTGTTACTGCATTGGGTGGTTCTGAAATAGATGTATTTACCTGGGATATTTAAGGAAGCTTCACCAAATACAAAGACTGGGGAATTGTATGTATGGCTGTCTGCCATAATTATTTGTGACTTTTTTCCTCTAGGCATGATTCCAAGTTAAAACTTGAATAGTGATGAGTATTCTCTCTGTTACCTACAAGCAATAGTATCAATTTCTTATTGAAAACCCCTTGTTTCATTTTGGTTTAATGCTTTTGTTGTTTTTGGAGGGTTTTTTCTTTTGTCAAAGATTGAAATTATTTTCTCTGTGGCAAATGAAAATGTTTATTCATATTGAGTGAAAGAGTGCCTGTTAATTTTTATTTCTTCTCTACTGCTAATGGTGCATTTAAAGCAAAATTGGACAACATCAAAAGATGTATTACAGGAAATTATATTAAACGGGTAGAAGATGGCAAAGGGTATGATAATAGAGAGAACTGATAAGGGAATAGATGAAAGGACGAGTCAAAGATGATGCTTGAGACTGGTGTTCTGAAAGAGAGGAAGCGATATGAATGTCAGTAGAAGGAAGTGGAAGGGATGTGTGCATGCATGTCTGCGTTTGTAAGAACAGAGATGTGTTCTTATCTCTGTTAAGAAACTGACCTAAAGGGAAGTGCTTTGAGCAACCTGATCTAGTGAAAGATGTCCCTGTCCATACAGGGGGATTGGACTAGATGATTCCTGAAGGTTCCTTCCAACCCAAACCATTCTATGATTCTGTGAAATACAGTGCCAGAGATTGTCATTGGGATTGTGGGACAGACTTAGTCGGTGGCTTTTTGGTATATTGCGATGGGAATTTATAATGATCTTCTGCAAGGTGATTGTTCATTAGGAAATGTTCTGTTTTTTGCATGTATCCTGGGTTTGGTTAGGATAGAGTTAATTGTTCTCAGGGAATTGGGAGTGGGGCGGCCAGGGCAGGTGTTCCATACCACTGACCATATTCACAGGGAAGTTCCGGGAGGAGGGGTCTGCTGGGTGCTGTAGTTTGTGAGCCGGTCCCGTGGTAGGCTGTTTTTAGTTCAACTTTTTCTTTTACATGGTATGCTCTTTCATTAGTACTGTTGTTGTTGTTTGATGTTGTTTCTCCCTTACTATTCCAGTAAACTGTGTCTCAACCCCTGAGCCCCTTTTCTTTATATTTTCTCCTCCTCGTACCACCAGAGGGCGGAGAGTGGAGAGTGGGCCGTGGGGCGGGCAGGGACCCTTCCTGGTTAAACCACATCAGTCGTTTGGTGCCCAACATGGGGCTCAAACCCACGACCCTGAGATTAAGAGTCTAATGCTCTCCAAAAGACTGAACATGATGGGTGAGAAAGACAAACCCTTAAAATAAAGGATTTATTAAGTACAGTAGAAGGTGTCCAACAATGGAAGGTGAACAGCAAAGAGGAGTTACATGAAGATGAGTAGTAATGATTGTCATTCTAAAGAGAGCGTGAGAAAGCCTTTTTAATGTATTTAGATTCTTCACTGTATCATTGTGATAATATTTGTGAAAATGACATGAGTCCAAGGTGATGGCAACAGCAATATGAAAGAATTGAGGAGAGAAGGTGAATGTAAGTTGCGTAGAAAGCAAAATAGTTGCTTAAAGTTTTTGAGATCTAATGAGGAATCCTGAGCAAAGTGACAATTTTGGAGAGGAAGCTAGGGAAAAAGGTAAGGGATTAAAGGCAACAAAAGAGAGGAGGAATGGGAAGACCTTTCAGATAGATGATAGGTGGTAACAGAGAGGAGAGAGAAGTACCTGATACTTGCTGGGGTGGGGCAGTGGAAGGTGGAATCATTGAGAATGAGGAAAAAAAAAGAGACAGTGTTGTTGTGTTCCCTCTGTCCTCCATCCTTGTCGCCACTGCCCCAAGAACACAAGTACTTTTGAAGATTTTGTGGCTATAGCCTGTTTTTTGTAATAACTGGGAAGCTTTTTAAAGGATTAGAGTTCTCTACTTGATTGCTGGTGTAGACTGTGATCAAACATGTTTACAAACATATAAATGAGTCTGGCCCGAATGCCTTAAATAGGTGGAGGTGACAGAAAACGTTTTTAAGATCAAATATACTGATGCATTGGTAACTTGAAGTGGAAGCAAATGATCCAGCCTCTTTTAAATACAGTTGTTTGCATCTAGCTGTAGCTGGGATGATAGATTAAGGTCATATTCCTAGATTTTCATCAGTTCTTTGGCAAGAAATTAATTCCAATCTGCCACACTCAAACCATGACAAAGATCAATTACTGTGCATGACATCAGAAACAACTGAACAGCAAATAACTTGAATTCTGTAAGAAAGCTTAAAAACTTCCTTTTTTTTGCTTGTCGTGCAATACAAAATGAATGATTACAGGAAATTATGTTGAGTGGGGGAAAAGGTTTATTGTTGTTCTGACCATTACTTCTTCAGTTTTAAGCTAATTGTATGCCTACTCCAAAAAAGATTACTAAATGGATTTAAAATAATATGCTACTAAAGTAAAGTGGTTGAATCAAACGAGAAAAATGTGTCAGTGACCACCTTTACAGGGAAGATCTACATTTTACATTCAAAAATAATTTTGTGGGATGTTATCCTAGGTTGTTGATGATATTAAAGAACATGGAGAAAGGCATAAACAGGAATTCTATCAAAGAAAAATAAAAAAGTTAATGTTAAGCTTTTCTGTATGCAGGTGAACTTTGGCTCTGTGAGGATTTTATTTTTCTTGTGCATTTGTTTTTATGCTATTAAGAGGTCATTGAGATGTAGGTACACCTAAAGCAATCATGAAACGTCGTAGAAAGCCTAATGCTTCCACAGTGATCAAAAGCTTTATGATTAATTTGATTTGGAGTGTAGGGTAGGGAAGGAGTAAGGAAAATGACAGTTATTAGCTTCTCAGCGATGCTCAGTCAAGCTTACTGGATGACTAATACATA
Source organism: Antrostomus carolinensis (assembly GCF_000700745.2). NCBI lineage: Eukaryota > Metazoa > Chordata > Aves > Caprimulgiformes > Caprimulgidae > Antrostomus > Antrostomus carolinensis. Next base: position 31,232 of record NW_010326436.1, read on the forward strand.
TATAACCAGCTATCCTGATCATGTAAAAATTAACAGTGAAGAAAAGTAGGATTTGTTGAATATTATGAAGAAAAAAGATTTTACAGAGTGGCACAGCACCTATGTTAACAGTTGAAGAAGGTTTTAGATCTACTTGTCATAAGGTTATAGCACTGTTAATGCAGTACTGGGGAAATCTTTTTTCCTTTAAGAGTACCAGAATTACCCGAGAGCATTATCCATCACCATCCATGTTACTTCCATTTAAGAACTACTAGCTTGACTTCAAATCTCATAATGAAATAATCTATTGCATCAAAAGTCCTAAATATAGGAAGCAGGGCATCATTATGTGTATTTTCACATATAATGGTAGACTAGGACTGCATTTATTTATTTTAAATCATGTGAACAAGTTATTTCTGCATTCAGTGAAACTGAAAGATTGTATGATCAGTATGTGTGTGTATTTATACACTTAAATAATAGAGTGTTTTCTTTTTTGTGTGTGCAAAAACAACTTTTTTGTGTGTTTGAGACGACAATGAAACTGAAAACAAAGAATAATTAGGTCTCTCTTCTTTTAGTAGTTCAAATATACTGTGGAATTAAATGCAGCCGGAACATTACTTTGCACCTAGTTCTTTGCTGTTTAACTGTAAATATATCAGTCAGATCTCATAGGAGACATGCTGAAAAAACACTCAGCAGCTTTGGTTTGCTTTTTCTCCTTATAAATGGAGGGCAATGTAAAACATTTTTCCTTTCCATCTGTTGTTCTATGCATTTGCTGTGTTTGGGACAGAAGTAATTTTAAACATACCAGTAGCAACACTGATTACTTTTTTTTTTCCCTCAGCCTGCATTCTTTACTTCAGGTATTAAACTAATTAATATTGCTGAAATACTAATATATATGTAAAGTTACAAAGCCATTACAACAGTGAAGAGCAGAGCATTTCTGAGGCAGTGTAGACAGCATATCCACATTCATTCCACAACTTAAAGGTAGGTACAAACATACATTTTCATACTGTATGTGAATTCAGTTTCCTAATTAGTTAAAAAATACCATAATATACCATTGCAGATTTTTAATTATTTAACATATATCTTCTGTTATCGACTCACCATTTTCTTTTTTTTGGTACATTGCACATATGATAAAGAGACAAGATGTCTGGATATCCTTCTGTAAAAGCGAAACTTTAACAGAGAGGTGACACTATTCTTCTGTTCAGTCTGAAATGGAAAAGCAATATTTTTGAAGACTTTAGGATTTCCCTAATCTGTGTTGAGAATGATTAGATGAGTGCTGGCAGTCACATTATGATGATTAAAATGTTCTCCTTGGTTACAATACTAAATAAAATTGATTAGCCTGCACCAGCAGGAGACCAAAGAGAATGCCTGCAAATGTTCCTTGTAACTGACACTAATGTTTAGAACCCCAAGCACTTAAAAGCAGGTGATTGAACATAATGCATTTAGTTTGCAGTAGCTGTACAAGCAGGAAAAGCACAGTGTTCATAAAGAAAACATCTGGCA
>NW_010326436.1:32769-52281 GCF_000700745.2 Antrostomus carolinensis
GGACTTCTGTTGTTATGATGATATTCAAGACTGGGTGGTCTCACTTCAGTCTCTGTTGGAGCTCATCGGAGTAAGGAATATTGGAGTTTAAGATGCCCAGAATTTGTAGTTATCCTCCTCCCTTTTTTTTTTTTCTTTTTTTTCTTTTATACACTTCATCCCCCCACCTTTTTTTATTGGAAACAATTAAACAAACAGTGGACACTTGCTCCAAAACTGTTGTCTTCTGCAGTGTGCACTGGAAATGTGAGCAGTATCTTTGCTGAGTTTTCATCAGTTATGCACCATGGATGGTTTAAAATAAACGTTATAAAGATGATCTTTAAAATGCCGAGAACTTTAAAATCATTGTAGCTTAAGTGACATCTTAATCTTTTGGATGTTAAATAAATTATTTTTCATTTGTGCTGGTTTCTTTGTGTTGTTTGGAGCAGTATGGCATTGTTCAGACAATAAGCATTATTGTCTTTACTCCCATGTCTTAAATCTACAAACTTTATTCTAAATAAATGCACCTTCCTTACAGCAAAAGGAAGGGAATTTATGATTTACAGTGTAGTAAGAATGTGAGGAATACCCCAGTGTGCTTTCTCAGCAATAATTTCTGTCCTTGGTTGATAAATTGCTAGACCAAGAAATTTGAACTTAATCAACTCAAACTGAATTATTGCCTTATGAAACACTTCAATGCCATTGTTATTAAATGAAATTCTCCCTCTTAAATATTGTGTATGCAAAATAATATCTTGTAAGAGATGGCATATTTTAAAACTCGTTAATTAAAATTCATGATCTTACAGATATTTCCAGAAAACATTCACTCAAAAGTTATTTCCATTATTTCCATCTCAACATGTAGGTCAGACTCTTCCCCCACCCTGCCTTAGATCCACTAGGATGATTGATTGATTGATATCTAACACTTGTAAAGAAATGTTTGAAAAATGTTACGTGAACTGAGTTATAGCAAAAATCAAGCTTTCTTAACTTCACTTAAGGTGGAAGGTTGCCAAAATGATTGACAGTGGGCTGCTGGAGAACTATGTGAACAGGCCTGGACAGTGGTTAAGAAGGAAAATATATTCAGCGTAATAATAGAGAACATGAAAAGCACTGATTCAGGAAATAAAAGGCGGAAATAATCTTGTTTGTATTTAAAGTAATGCCTAGCAATGTTAGTATGTTTTGAGCATTTCAAACAACTTTTTTGGGTTGCGTGGGTTTTTTTGTTTTGTTTTGTTTTGTTTTGTTTTTCCTCCTTTGGGGACCTTTATGTTGTACTTCTGCAGTATTTCCAAGAAAAGTTGCTTTGGAAAAAATATTGAGCCAAAGAATGCAATGGCTGATGAGTGTCAGTGTTTACTTATGAAGATAAACACTGTACTTATTGACTTTGACAATTCTTTTGGCAATTGTGATATATAATATTTAATTGAGTATTACAGCTCCTGACCATTTCTTTGTTTAAGGTAAGATGGGCTATTTGAAAAACAAAACAAAACAAAACAAATTACTGCTGTTGATAGGATGTGACTCCATTTTGATTATGGCAAAATTGTCTCTGTCTTGTAATGTCCAATGTTTTCAAATTGTACAGGTTTCTGTATGCTACATCTAGGCAAAGGAGTCTGTATCCACTATACTCTATTTTTCCACATTTTTACATGTCTACAGTCTAAGTCCGGTGTGCAGAGCTGTGTTAGAGATATGTAGGCGAGGTTTGAAAAAGGTCTTAAAACAAAGTGGCTGCATTAGTATAATTACTATGACTTTGTATACTGCTTCCTGTTCCACAGTCAGCCTGCCTGGCACTTGTTTGAGAGGCTCTGCAGGATGTTGTGTGATGATGAGATGTGTGATGTGTTTTCCAGCTGAGGGCTGTAATTCCTTGCCATGGGGTCATAAAGAGGTTCAAAGGCAGATAAAATGACAGCAGTCAGCAACAGCAGCTCAGTTCCTGCAATGCAGGAGTAATTGCAGCCCATTATTACAATTGACTCTCGCTTCTCTCCCCTGAAGGAACTGAGCAGCTGACAATTTACTGGGCTGCAAGAAAGCTGATGAGCCAGGAGATGGGGGTCATAATGAAAGCTGAGAAACTGATCAAGGCAAAATTCATTAGTCCTGAATAACCATGAGAGAATGAAAGGAGACAATGCTGACTGGTCATCACTGATGCCTTGGTAGGAGATGGATTCTGACTTCCAGGTTGCTTTGTTTCACCCTGCACTTTTTTTTTTTTTTTTTTTTTTCACCAAGAGAAGCATGGGGGATTCTGGCATCTTTTGTCTTATTTTGTTTAAAACAAACCAATCAAATAGCAGAGGTACCTGCCATTTTTATGTGACTTATCTAGAAATAGCTTATTTCACCATGAATAAATACATCAGCTGTTTCTCTGTATTTTCTGTGTGCTCTGTAAATACCTAATGCACAGGAATGATTACAGGTTTCTCACTTTCCTTCTACAGCTAAAAAAAGGACGATGTATAACTTACTTAGTCTTTTCTGGTTTTATCTAATATCAGTGTAAAGCTGGTAAAACTTAGAAGCCTGATTTGAGGATGATCTTAGGTGCTTGCACTTACTTAGGGTAAATGTGTATAATTAGCAGTTTAGATGTGAAACTTGTATGTCTTTATTGGTATTCTCAACAATAAATGCTAATATGGAAATTAAAGGGTTACATTCACACAAAGCTCTGTTTCAGAGACTGTATTTCTTCATCCTCTCATTGATGAGGTATGGAGTATCAGAAACATATCTCTTAATATATGCAGATGGAGCTGTACCGGAATTTTGCAGGTAGAAGAAAAAATAAAGGTTAATAGAGTGCACTGTAGGTACAAAATGAGAAGATGTTATCACAGTTCTGCATGATTCTCTAGTTCTGGCTGTTCAGGTCTTCTAATTGTGCTGGTCTTTCATCTACAGACCTAAATTTCATTCTCCTACACTGCATGCAGATGCATTTTGAAATTAACCTCAAGAGGCCTGTGCAGATTTTTTTCTAGGTAGTTGTTCTTCTAAATGGAAGAGTTAAAAGATGCATTTTCAGTATATACAAGACAGTTTAAGGGAAGCTGTTGCTTGTAGGATCTAAACAAAGATATGTGGGGTGAATCTCGAGCTCTGTGACTGTCAGTTGCAGCTTTGCCTTTAATGTCAGCATTGCCAGTTTTTAATTTACTCCAGTATTGTTTCATTCCTGAATTCCTGTTTGTCCTAGTTTCTTGAAAGGTATGGTCATGCCAGGAAAATATACCTTCTTCTAACTTCAGTGTGATTGCAGGTTGCAGCTGCCCATTCTTGCTAATATAGGATGATTTTTTTGGAAGATATTATATTCTCAGAAGTCACTGTAGCATGTTACAAGCCTCCTCACCCACAACTGTTACAAAATGCCACTATTTGCTTCCTGAATATTCTGAAATTGAGCGATTTTGTAATTTAAATTCTAGTTCTGTTTTACTGTTTGTGAGGTTCTTTTACAGTGTTATCTTGATCAAGGCTTTGCGATTTTGATGCAACTTTTGTGGTATGAGATGCACCTGAGTACCTTCAGTTATGAACTAGAACAACTTTTTCATAGCTGCGCTTCACCATGACATGAAATGGGTTCGGTTTGCTGGTGTCTGGGTCAGGATGTCACTGTTAGATCAGGCTGTAAATCAATGCTTCACTTTTTTGTCTCTTCCTGAACAAAGTGCTACTGTAGGTACTGTTCTCGATTCAAATTCTTGATTTGTAAGGCATCTTGACTTTTCTGAACATTGTAATATGTGTATGATTCAAAATAATTTTTATGTTTTATTATTGCATGATTTTGAAAGCTATTCTAATATAATACTGAGAAAACAAATTTGTAAACTTGCAAAATGTGAAAGTTAAGCTTCTGTTTGCTAAATTACTCAGAGTTTATTAATGCTTTTAGAATAACAGTTTAAGTAGTGATCAAGGACCATTGCCACCCTCCTCCCACTCCCCACCCCAAGAATGTGCTCTGAAACTGGGTTAACACTGCTATTGACAAGTTTTGCTTTTTCAGTCTCTCATTAAATTCAGATAAGCAAGATTTATTTCTTTCTTGTGTAAGGAGGTGGATGGGAGTGAGACCTGAGAAGTGAAAAGAATACAGGAGACGGGTGGAATCATTACACTATAAGGGAGCCTTGTGTCTGTGGCTTATTCTGGGTCCTACAAGACCTTCCTGTATTGTTTGTTGTGTGACAACGGGAAGCTCAGTGAAACAAACAGAAGATAAATATAGAAATGATAAATGAAAATAATTTGTTTAAAGGTCATGTAATTTTTTTAGTGTTCTTTTTACCAGCTAGCTCTCTAGTTAGTAACATAGAGTATGATATGAAGGCTATTCGAGAGAAGTGTGTTGTGGGGTTTTTAAGGTTTGGGGTTTTTTTGTTGTTGTTGGCTTTTAACTTTTAATTTGTCATAGTATTTTCTTTAGCGTATGGTTGCTCCCTATTTGTACAAACAGTTTATATTTTTCTGTTGGATGTTAGCTTCTCATTAGCAGAAAATAATTTCATTGCAAGCTTGAATTTACTTGGTTTTTACATGAGGTGCTTCTGGCTCATAACTCTTGAGTTTTGGAAGGCTGATATAAAAATTAAGACTGTTAATTAAGACAAAGGCATTTTGGTTCAGTAAGGCTATAGTAATTCTAGACTCAATCCTGAAACATGAGTATAGTGCAGATACTTTAGAGCTAGACCCTTTTTTTATTTCTGGCAATCATAAAAATGTTTGAATAGCTTCTCTGTAATTGTATGGGATTATTATTTATTTAAATTGTGAATGCCTTTGGTTAAATTGTGTAGCTGTGATGGTTGCTCTTAGCTTTAATAATTGTAAAATTAAAATTGAAAAAAAAAAATCACCAAAACCAAATGCCAATGGCTTTTATATAAACTCATAATAAAACTTATTTATGATGGATTTACAGGAGCTCAGTAAACTCTATAAGCATTTAATACTCTAGCTATTTAAGCAGTGAAAAATAGATTGAATATTTGTAAACTGCATTGATTTGTGACAGTTTTACATATTTACTTTTATACTAAGTGTTTTCTTTATGTGGAATCATTACCTTCATGAGAAAAAGCCTAGGCAAATATGAAAGTGAATAGCTGCTAAGCAGTAGCTGTATGTGTGTCTGATAGTGATTTTGCTTTATGAAAAAATCAAAATACTTTCTGTGCATGCATCAGCTATTTTGATCTTTTTTTGTCTATAGAGACAAATTATTATATGTGAATCTAAAGCCAGCAGAATAATTTTTTTTCTTTAAAACTAAAACCAACCAACCAAATCCACTCTATTTTTGGTTGTACTAAATGTATGGAGGATGTCTTCCCAGGAGAGAAAATGCTGAAATGATTGACTAGGTTAGGAAAGATTTCTGTTTATCAAAATCCACTGTGCAGCACTGCTGTTGTCATGGCATCAGCCCTCTCTTGGTCCAGGCACAGAAGAATGTGGCAAATTTATTGGTGCTACTGTCCCTTCACTGTTTTAGAATAAATATTACAGAAGTGGGAAGAATTGACAAACCATAGTTTGGTCTCATTTGGTTTCCGATTCTAGGCATTAGTGGGAAGTTGCTGCTTTATACTGGCTTCTGGAAAATGTCTGTAGCTCCATGGAGTCTAAGACACTTTCTTCAAAGTTACTGTGCATGCATACACACACTCAAAATATAGTTCTTCTATTACATAGGTATTTATGTTTTTCCTAAGAAGATTTATTTTGCTATTTTGGTTCAGATATTTCAGAAGTTTCTGAATTTCAAATTTTAAGAAAATCTGAAATTTGCTGTGGTTTAATGTCTCCTTTCTTCTAGGGTGAATATTTCTTAAACAATTGAGAATTTATACCATCTGACCAAAAGCTTTTGTGTGGGTCTGTACTGTCATCAACTTTTATTTTTTTTTTTCCCCCTCTTAAATTAAAGATCATAATGTCACTTTTTAAAGTGCAAATTTTCTCTTCATAGCTCTTTGAACAGCAGGTGTCTAAACTCTCCCTAGCTGGAAACAGTACTGTTTAGTGCAGAGCTTTTTGTATTTCATTAAAATACTCCTAATAAGATTTTGTGTGTGTGTTTTGTTGCAATTTGCATCATTTCAGAAGTATCATTCAGTTTGACAGGATCAAAAATCTGAACTGTTACTTTTTATTAACATCAGGAGGGAAATCCCATAGTGATCCATTTACGATAAAAAGGAATTTGTTTGGTATTTAGGGTACTCAGAAAGCCAGAGATGCTGTTAAATGTGTTAAAATATATACTTTTTAAAAAAATTAATTCTTCTTTGTAAGTATTTTGAATTTTGCAGGTTACTTGAAGATCAGATTCATGAGTAAAAAAAGCTTTGGAAAACTTTCTCCATGAGAAAATGTTACTTTTGCTAATACTTATTAAAGGAAAAATTAGGAATTATTTTTACTTGTGAAGTATGATGTCATAAATTAAATTTTACTTTACTAAAGTTGGAGGTAGTAAACAAAATAAGATTTTATATATATATATATAGTGAGGACTAATTGTCTCAGCACGTTACTGTTTGCTGTCAATAAATAAAAGCATTGTGCCTGGTCAGTTATACTTTTTACTGGTCAGTGTCATATTTGTTTATCTCCACAGGTAAATTTGTAAGAAAGCACGAACTCCATTATTTGGAGATTTTCTTGGTTCATTAGGGGATCTTTGCCAGTGTGGGTATTGTACCAGTTTTTTCTATTATACAGTAACAACTGTACATAAAAGGTCTATAAAGAGGTTCATCATTTTTGCATGACCACCGTTCAAAATTTTAAAATGTTCACAATCTGTCCTTCCTCTAGAGTTCAAACACTTTGTTATCAGTTTGTCTGGACTATGACTACCTAACAAGATCTTCAATGAGTATGTAAAGCTTCAGCAAGAAAATTATACAGATGTGAATTCAAAAAACCGTAACTGTCCGTCGTACTTTTAAAATACACCAATCCTTCTGGTCTCCAGAGAACAGTTTTGATAAATCTTCCAAGAAAGTTTCCAGTTGTGGAGCACTTCCAGAGAAGAGTCCAGATGGCTACTTCAAATTTTAGTAGTAATAGCTATGTTTAAAAAGTCTTTGTGTCAACAAGAGGTGCTTTGGGTGCTCATTACAGGAGAAGTGTTTAAAACTATGTGTGATTTTGAGATGGTTGCTATAGGGGTACATATTTCATCTAAATTAAAAGAAAAAGAAAATCATAGGCAGGTGGAAGGAATCAAACAAGAAAAGTGAAGAAAATTGAGGATTTTCCAGGTGATAATAGGTTTTGCATATATTAAACTGGCATCCCTTTGGCATAAAAAATGTGTGAAGTGAGTAGCAAGAAATGAACTCTGAAATGGGATGAATTTCCATGTGATAGGACTTGTGTATCTTAAGGAACATGATTGTCTCTTAATATGAGGCAGTGCTATAAATGGCCATTGGAATAAGAATAAAGGTTAAAGCGTTGAATATAGGCTGCACTTGCTCATGACAGGCTTTGAATTTTGCTTCCATTTTTATTTAGCTGCTCTATCTGCATGTCATGATCATGTGATGTTTCGTAAAGCAGCAAAAGTAAAGACCACAGCCCAGGCATGCTGTAGTTGATTCAGCCTCTCTAGGTAATACGAAGCTGATTTCTGAATGAGCTCCTTGCTGCAGAAGAGCTTTCCTGGAAGGGAGTTACTGTAATTGTTCAAATTTGAGATTTGTCTGCACTTGTCTTTCACGTGGTTATGTGAGGTTGGCAACAAAGAGAGCAGTTTTGTCTCTCTTGCTCTATATCTGCTGGGGTATTTGGGAAGATAGCAAGGCAGGTTTTGTATGCAGTATTACCAGCTTGCTTTTGATAGTTTGGTTCTTTCTGTCTTGTGTGCCTCGGATATGAAACTGTTGCTTTCCTAGTATATTGAGTTGAGAAGAAAAAGAAAGCATGTGCAAGCAGAATGGAGTATGGTCTGAATCATACTTTCTGTACCTTAGCTGAACTCTACATTGTAGAGCAGTTGAAGCATTCAGTCCTTCCAATAATTTTCTAAAGCAGCAATGCAGACGACTATGGTACCTTTAAGTCACGCAGTCTACAGTAATAACTTTAAATTGCTTTGTGTTAGAATGTACAATTTAATGTAGAATTCAGCTCCTCACATTGATGCAACATCTCATTCAAAAGAAATAATGAAAAGGTTATTGAACCATCACTAAATGACACACAAATTATTTGTAACGACAAGACATGGTTGTAGCATTAATTTCCCCCACCTGCCCCTTCCCTGAAAGCATGTTTCTGCACAAGTGAGAAACTTGTGAATATTTGTAATTATAACTTTTCCTCTCCTCTCTGTTGTCACTTTCCTGCTTTGTTTCTGATGACGAAGAAATTGAAGCTTTTCATGTATGTATGTATTTGATTGTAGCTGTTGTCTTTGAACATCTCTTTCCAGATTGCATCATCTTGTCTTAATTCACTGTGGCCATACACTAAAGCCTTTCCTTCTGGGACTGGAGAGGAGGGGAGAGGGGAAACTTAGAGTCCATGTCCTCTACTCTGACTTAAATCCTTACATCGTGTTAAGACCTGAGGTATTCAGTGGCTGCTATTGTGTTGAATTTGATTGAAGCCAAGCATCTATCTAGAGTAAAAACCTGCTTGGGGTTAGGTAGGGAGAAAGATGTTCCTGTGATTGTGTGAGATTAATTTTTTTGGATAATTTAGCTAAAAACATGTGAAAATTCAAAGGTCTCTGTGAAATAACATTACCGGGATTACAGATTTGTGCAGCTACTCTGAACATGGGAAAACTGGACTTACTTCTAAACCCTTAACTTCATCCAACTGAATATATAAAATTTAATTTTGTGTGGTAGATACTATAATATGCTGTTTTCTTCCACAGGATCACTACCTCATTCAATGCATTGTTTACTTAGTAACTGTTTTAATTTCTTTTCATGGAGTAACATGTGCCTTTTTTATTGCACACTGTTGAAAAGTGCCTTACAGAAAGAATCCTTCACTAATTAAGGAATGTTCTGTGAGGAAATGGTCAATAATTGCTGGTTTTGGCTATTTGAGGAACAATTATCAACTTATTTTTCATCAGTTCCTGTTAGGGAAAGGAACATGATTGCCTCCTCCATATAACAACACAATTCCAAGAAACAGAATGAATGATTACAATATCTATATATTTTGCATTCTCTTTTTTTTTTTCTCTATCTTTTATGGGTGGTTGGGAAGGAATGTTTGTTATGAAAGTCCATACCTGCTCAAAATACTGTTTTCATCGGTCTCGGCTGAAGTTCCAGTTGCTCAGCAGCTCTGCAAATCAAAACCCTAAAGCATAAAGTCAGGTACTAGGAAATGAATAATGTACAGTGAAATGACTGTATGCTAAGGCTTTTGATTTACACAGAATAGAAACTAGGAAAAGCAAAGATAGGCCCTAACAACCCATGCAACAAGCAAAGCATGGGCCTGATGGTGCGTAATCAAGTGATTTAAAATTGTACTGATACTGCAACATACACACACATAGCTGCTGAAGTGAGGATTCTGAATTACTTCTGTAGTAAGTGAATAGAGAGATTTGTAACTTATATGAAAAGTGACATCTAAGGTTATAACTACCTTAGAGTGATGGTTGGGAATGCATTTTTGAAACAGATCTCTGTTGTCCCCACTTCTTATTTGTTGGCTTTCATCATAGAGCCATCTCAAAGTACATGTACTAGATTTCTTTATTATGTAATGATGTGGAGTGTTGTGGATTGGATGTCCTCCAGTAGCATATCCAATACACTCCACTGCAAACAAGCCTACGGCATGACACTGACTAAAGCTAATCTAAATGTCCCTTCTTGCCTTTTGCTCTCTTCTTTCTTTTTAACCTCGAGAATTAAGGATGTCAGGTTGTCATTGCAACATGTTTTGCAATAATAGCTCAAATTTTGCTTAGCTAAGTAAAGAACCTAAAATTGATGATCTGACTGCCTCACATATCATAACAGATGAGCACAGAGCAACAGAGTTAATGTGCACAGACAGCTTGAATTCTAGCATCTCCTTGCTCATCAGGGCTTGAGTTGGCAAACTTCATGTTCTTTTAACATCAATTTTTTTGGTGTGTGTAATTATATACTATATGCTTCACTGCAGTTTCATTTTGAGACCTCATTAGAAAGACTAAGAGAGTACATATTTCTTTTCTCATGGAGGTTTTTATTCCAATCCATGATATGTAAATATTGCCTAAAATCTATATTAAAAGATTTTTAGGCTGTGATGAGGGACATAAATCTCTAAAGATTTGAAAAGCCTGAAGAAAAGTAATGGAGGAGGTTAAGCCTAAGTATTGTTTGAAAGGAGAGGAAATCAATATAAGCTTGTGGAGAATAATTAATATCATCAAAGAAATAACTACATTACTAGTCACTGTTTCTCAAACTGTAATACTTAAATAGATCTTAATTTTTCATTAACATGTAAACAATTTTTTCCCACCTTTCTCTTGCAGAAATTAGCCTTCCTTACTAGCCTAAAAGGCTGAAATATATACCTCTAATTAAGGAGGAGAGGAAAGAAACTATGATTGCTTTATCTGAAGGATTCTAGTTAATCTGTCTGGAATGATTTGATTGTTTGAAGGGAATCAAATGCCATGGGGCTAGAATGAAAGACAAGAGGAAAAGTCTAAAACATGTTAAATTGTTAAGGGAATCCCCAGATCTTTCAGAAATAAGTCTTAGTTACAAACTTTATGGTAGCTTCCCCAAGTAAACCTAAAGAGCTATTGCAAATAGCAAAGGTAAATTCAAGGGTCATATTTTGTAACTCTGTTCAGAGATATCGTGATTAAAAGTCAAGCACATTCTGTGTATGGCCAGTCGGACAAAAGTAGTGTCAGAAATATGGATGGGCCTTTCGTAGATCAGTGGTAGGAAGGTAAGAAAGATGAATGTTTAAAAAAAAAATACCAAAACCAAACTCTAACATGTGCTTATATAAAGGTACATATACTTATGTATGCATATATATATATATGTTTATATGTAGTCTATTTTTCCTGTTGTATTATTTGGTACCTCCATTATTGGAGCCTTATTATATGTGCGTCTGCACACACATCCTTAAATATTGCATGACTTCAAGATCTGACAGCCAAAGATAAAAAAATGCAAAGGGACCATGATCTCTTAATTGACAGGAGGGAAGCTGATGTGCAGTAAGAATACTCAGTTGATGTAGCAGTTTCCAAAAGTGCTATGCTCCTGGCGTACACCAGTACTATTTCTGTACTTCAGAGTCTTGTGCTTCTGTATTTCAAAATATACTGCAAATAAATATTTACACATGTATGTATATGAATGTGTGTCTTTATGTAGAAATACATTCTCTTGAAATCATGGCAGCAATTTTCGTTTTTCTCTGCTGTTGCTGTTATCCCCTTAGTCCTCCAGCAAAAACTGAGATTAAACTATGGAGTGATATTTCTAATGTGACAATAATAGAGTTAGTTAACCTTAAAAATGAAACTTGGGGTTTATTTCCAAGAATTTTTATGTGAGGGGTAAGGGTAAACTTATAATTGTGCTTGGGTTTTTTGGTTGTTTTTTTCTGAGGTGTTTTCCTAAGGCAAGTTTTTTGTTTTTTTAATTAACTTTATATACTGTGGAAGTAAGGTTAGATTCAGAAAAGACAGCACATCCAGAGACAGTATTATAACTTCTAAAACAGGAAAAGGTGAGGAACACAAGCAGCAGGTCTAGAACTCTTGTATTGAGATGAATTTTGGTTTGACTAAACCAATAAGAATGCCAGCCCAAATGTTACTAGTTGAAAACTGAGTAGAAGGGAAAAAGTAAAAAAAAAAAGAAAAAAAAAGTGTTATACTTTCCAAGGAGAAGAGTAGTTTTGCAGGAGAGACCTGTTCATTAACTGAGAGTCACAAGATTCAGCCTCTGATTACAAACTTGTTTAAGAATTCCATAGACAAAGATGCTTAGGCCTGTCTTTTTAAGACAATATACCAAAAAGTTGTGTTCAGCAACTCAGAAAATTAGACTTGTTTAGATGTAGCTGCATTATTTTATTCATACATGTACTTAAGTTTTTCCTAACCTTAGTGTTTATGTCTGTGTCTGTAAAACAGTAGTGATATATTAGAAAAGGTATGTGACGAATTTTAAAGCTCCTTGAATTTCATTCAGAATAGAATTGAAGAAAGGTTAGTCTCATGATAGCTTTTGCCTGTGAAAAGATAATACAGAACAGAGAAAGCAATTTTGTACACTGATACGCACTTATAGATACACATTAAAGGTGTGTTTAAAAAAAAAAAAAAAAAAGAAAAGAAGCTATATAATTTCACAGTTTGTATACAGATGACAAGTTTTCATAGATTATGTCTTTTCCAGACAGGGGTGATAATAACAGCAGGACTCACGCATTATAATCATTCCTCCTTCAGGAAGAAACAACAACCAGAAAGCCAGTACTTATCTCATAGTTAAGTATTTTCCCCTATTAGTATTTTTAACCTTCAGTTAATTGTGCTGTTTAGTGAATACTTTTGATCTATTATTATATCTGTAAAGAATTTGATTTTATTTTTTTTTAAACTCTCGTTGGCAAGCCATTTTTCAACCTTTCTTCAAATTCATGATGCTGGTTTAAATATAGACATTTGGCATATCTATTAAAAAAAAAAAAAAAAAAAGCAAAAACAACCCTTAGCTTTCTCTGTGCACTTTCAAATCTTCTTAAACTTTTTTTCATTTGTTAGAAAGTCTAACATAGTTTAATGTATCTGAAACACAGCTTTCAGTCTGTAGAAGTAAGACAATTGTTATTCTGGAAAGATACTGCTTGGTCTTGCTGTCAGTACATTTTGTATAGTGCTTGAATGGCCCTATTGTCCTCTTGTGCACTCAAAGTGAATGAATTTATCTTTCGAAGTGGAGCGTTTCTTTCTTCCCCGTACCAATTCCCACTTCTGTTTCTGAAGGAGAGAACATGACTGCACTCCTGAAAGCATATAATTCTGAACCTTGAAAATTAGATTTCAATGTACCTGTCGCTCACAGTCTGGCTTATGCCAAGTAGTGTACAGTTACTCTAAAGAGTTTGTTTGGACTGTTATGGAAATAGCCACACTCTACTGTACCAGTAACATTGGTTAATTTGCCACCACCTTCACTTCTGAAAAGTAGATTCGTCACTTCTAATTTCTTACTTTCTGACATTCCTCACACTGAAATTCAGGAGTGTAGGTTCTTACGTACTTTCTGAATTTAAAACGTGATAATAGTTATTCCCTCTTCAGTGGCACTGTTCATACAGTGAATATGTGGATACATATTCATACAGTGGATATGTGTGCAAATTTTGAAGGGTTGGTGCTCCAGCTAAATTTAGGTCAAGACTTTCAAATTAATGCATTTCATTTCTAGAGTATTTTCTTAATTCTGCATTAAGTTCAGTACAACAAAGTTTAGTGTCTGTCTTCACAGACATAAATGCGTGCAATCTTTGGCCTGCAGTGTGCTTCCATGCAGCCTGCTCCCTTTTTGCTCCAAGGAAAGTGGGCTCAGCTAGCTGTTTGAAGGCATAAAAAATAAAGAGACTGAAGGAAATACAGAGATTTTCAAGAAGGAACAGTATGGAATAGGTAGATCAGTAAAGTTTAGTTACCGTTTCTTTTCTCTGATGTCATGTAATGAAATTCTCTGTTATCAGACAAAAAAACCCCAACATACATGTACAAAAGGAACTACTTTTTTGCACAACTATTATTTGGGAAATTTATGAAGTAGGATGCTCCAGAGGCCTCAAAACATGAATGTGTTGAAATTTCTCGAGGACAAGGTTGTCAATAGCTAGTAAGTATGATGATTTTGCTGCAACTGTTCAGGGACTTTCTGAGCTGGAAGTCCTTAGATTGCTGGAAGCTTATTTGGGAAGATGAGAATGTACCTTTTCTTACATTCTTTTTATGACAGTTCTCAGTAGCAAGTGCTTAAAGGGAAGCTACTGTACTAGGTGAACTTTTGGTCTGGTGTCATATGGTAGTAATCGTTTCAGTCGTCTTCACTGCTCATCATTTCCCTTCAGTAAACTCTAATCTGGACCTAGGAGTATATTGGACTCCTATTAACCATGGCTTCTGGCGATCATTCAGCTGTTATTTATTAAGCAAAGAATGCATTGCATTGTTGTTCAAGTAAAAGTATAATCTTGTTATCTGTTATTTTTAAATCAGGACTTCTTAATACCAGTAGTTTCAAATAATTGATACCAATAAATGAAACCTGCATCCAATTTACATCTCGGAAGCACAATCCTTTTAATCCTAGAAAGTTAAAGGTGATTTTTTTTTTACTCATTTTGCTCATTTGATTTAAGACATTGCTACTAAAAATTTAGTATTTTTCTATCCTCAATGTTTATTTTTTTTTAACTCTCTATTTAATATTTCTGCAGTATTTTTAAGAATACTTCACTTGATACAGAGCATGGTGTCAAGTTCATACTCAAAAAGAGATTATTCTGCCTACTTCTTTCCCATAGAACTGATCTTTGAGGATGAATTAGGGACTCTGTAGGTTTCACAGAACTCTCTTCTAAGGCAGATGTGTTAGTATGAAAACCATTGATTTATAGGAAGATGGAGTGGGGGCTGAAGATGAGGCAGGAGAATAAAAATGTCTGTGTTACAGGATATGAGGGTAGAAGAAAGGTAGAAATATTAAAAAGTATATTATATGAAGAGTGGCTAAGCCACAGTACTTGTTGAAAAGTTACTACTTTTCATAAAGGTTTGTGCTGAAATCCACAGCTGGGTTCTATGCTGTGACTGTCAAAGGTAACAGAACGTGTAAAAAAAAAAAAAATTCTTAATAAGAAGTCTGACAAGGAAACATTAGAGGACTTATCCCATGCTATGTTTAATTAGTGGAAATTATGGCATTTTAAAAATCTCCCCTTAAAATGAGCACTGTAATGCCTTTTGGGGAATAATTCTCTTCAATGATCTGTGTGATGTAATTAGTACTTCCACTTATGCATGGACCAATATGTGTGTTTTATTTCAGAATGAAATGAATCATGGCTAAAATAATATTTTTATTTGCTTATACTTGAAATAGGGGAATGAAGTGAAAAGAGTTTTGTGAAGTATCTTCTCCACGTAAGCTTTAATACTTTAAAAAATTGAAAATGTTATGAAGATAAACTTGTAAGTGATACAGGTTTAAAAATGGATTTACTAGGCAAGTAACTCTGAAGTTTTTCCTCTCCAGAGCTCATATTTTAATTAGCCCATACCCAAATACTTATGTGAGAGGTAACTTAGTAAACATCTTGCAGATGGTAAGATATGTGGGTTTGGCTTTTTCTCAGGTGATGTAGTTTTTGTTTCTGATGCAGTTACTGTTTCCAAGAAATGTACTAATATTTCCAGAAATTAAAGTCATGGAAATGATGGCCATTAGATGAACAGTACATTAGTTTAAGAAGGAGATACTGATGCTGTTCTGGATAGATCAGAGATGACATATGTGCCTAACAGTGTTTCCAAAATGGATGCATTGCAAGAACCTTACAAAAGCTCACTGAGCATTTTATTTCCCAACTGTGTTAATGTAAGATTGGTTTTTTTTTTAAATACACTATTCTATGCAGGAAAAAAAAAAAAAATCTCTTAGTTTAAGGCAAAAATGCGCCGTATTTCTAATAACTGAGTCACAGATAACCTTTTGTCTATTTTATCTGCTGTATAGGACTTTTTTTTCAAAGACATTTGACATATTTAGCTTGTGTAATACACCAGAAGCATGAGCGACCAAAGGTTTAAGAAAGAATTTTGTACATAATATATTTTATTTTGTTAAAACAGTCTATTTAAAAGCAGACAAAACTGCTGTCAATGAGAAAGATTAAAATGTATAAACATTATTTAGTCATTAAAGCATGATTTAAGCTAGATACTTCCCTAGTTTTAGATCCACATTTTAATGCAGTCTGTTATTTAACCCTTTTTTCCCCTTTATTAGTAGTTACAGTGTACATTTTTTTTCTCCTACTAACAATCAAGTAAGGTCATTCTAGCAATTAGAAGCATAGTATTTGGACAAAATTTAATATAGGCTTATTTATCCATTAATGAATTAGAATGATCTGGCATGTTGTGGCCAAAGTGTGTATTACTGACATTGGGTTTTTGAACCATGTTAATTTAATTGTTTTTTGCACATTGGATTCTTGAATGATAAACCCCCGAACTTGTATTGTCTTTTCGCTAGGATTTTAAGACAGGATTTGGTATCACTTTAATCCCTATGAATGTGGCGAATGTGAAACAAGTGGATCGGACTGCAAAGCAATCTTTTGAAATAATTACTCCTTATAAAAGCTTTAGGTAAGAACTTTAATTTTTAAGTTTACATTACAAAATATACAAATAACTAACACACTAAAGAAATACTTGCTTCATACTACAGTGACTTATCTAGTTTGGATGAAAGGTAATATTTTTATTAATGCTTAGCATTTTTTAAGAAACAGAAGGATTTTCTTTCCTTTGTTTAGCTCTGTGTTTTATCTGTTACCTCCCTGACTAGACATTCGACGCCCACAAATTTGTATTTTTATATAGCCTTCTTTGTTCATTCTGTGCAAAAGCAGAAAAAAAAGTCACTTTATCAACTTGACTCCATCTTAAAGAATAATAAACTGCAGCAGTGAAATAATGCTGTATCCATTTAATATTAAGCATTTTGTTTTGAAAATAAAAGAATAAATCATTTGCCATCCCTTGTAGAAATCCTCAATTGGAATCAGTAGAAATTTTCACTTGGCGTGATGCTATGACTTGTAATGATTTTTAGGAAAAGAAAAGCATATGCTAGTAAAAGCCTTTTGTTAAGTGTTGTAGTGTTTCTTAAATGAAATGTCAGTAATGCAGGAGAAGAAGAAATCATTTTGTTTTCCTCGGCTTGCTGAATGTTAGCAAAGAATTTCCTTTCATTCTCAGTTGACTAGAGTAGCAGGTAAATTAGTCTTGATCAATGATTTGTATCTGTGGCTGGCTGGTGAACAGCTAGTTCTTTGACTTTCCCTAAGCCTTTACCATGTTGATGTTTGCTTATTATTACTTATATTTTTCAAAAAGATCAATTTAAATGAAAAGCTTTTTTTTTGATTGTTGTAGTTAGTGTTTTTACTCCTCAGTAACTCCCTGTGTTTCCTTAGGTCATTCTATACTTTTCTTAAAGTTCAGGCTTTAAGTTTCGTATGAGGTAAGATAAAAAAGATTGAAAGTAACACAGGAACATAACTCGAATGTTACAAAAGCTATGTATCTCATGCTAGTAGTGGTTTTGTTGAAAACTGAAGGGAAAACCATAGGGAATTTTCATTGACTGAAAATACAAAAGAATACATTTCATCTTAGTATTCATATCTGTGTAAAGGAAGATTATTTTTTTTTTAATTGTTATTTCGGGTGTAGATTAATAAATAAGAGAGACTGCAGACTATGTTTAATGGAGCATTAAAATAAAGATCAATAACAAAGAAAAGTCAATTGTTTCAGCTTTACAGCAGAGTCAGAAAGAGAGAAACAAGACTGGATTGAAGCATTGCAGCAATCAATAGCAGAAACTCTGTCTGATTATGAAGTGGCTGAGAAGATTTGGTTCAATGAGTCCAACAGGAGCTGTGCTGACTGTAAAGCTCCTAATCCTGACTGGGCATCCATCAATCTCTGTGTTGTCATTTGTAAGAAGTGTGCAGGTAGAGTAATTAATGACAGGCTGTGTGGGCTCTACAAAATGTCATATTTGCATATCTGTGTATGTCCTTGAATTAGCTTTTTTATTTTACAGTGACATCTTTGTGGAAGTTCTGACAAACAAAAAGTGAACATAACTTTTTTTATTTTCTTCCAATACCAAGGTCATCCTTATTCTAAAGCACTTCCATGCATAAATGACAGAACTGTAAGGTGATTGGTTTCCATTAGATGAATAATTCTTCACAGTTAGTGGAAATTAACATGCACTAGCACTTTATAGGAGATGGCTGGCTTTGGCAAGGCTGGATGCCACAGTATAACAATTTTCAATGTATAAATTTGGGGTATTAATTCTATTACATCAGGGCATATTTTACTGCCAATAGGGATAGCTTTTTCAGATAATACTGAAAATCTAGGTCTGTCATGTTTTATATTTAAATATGTGCTTAAGTAGTAGAGTCAGAGAAATAGTTTATAACTCTAGGCTTTTTTTCAAAAGAAACCCTCCCAAAAGTATTCTACATCAGACAGCCTACTGTTTTTATTCATTAATATCAAATGCAATCCACTTTTTTTTTTTTTTTAATTTGGGGCATTTTTTTGTGCTTTTATTTTACATTCAAATGTCAAACACAGCCTTTTTTAAAAATAGCAGTTGAAATAAATTTTTAATTGATTTTTTTTCCATTATCTCTGTAGCAGAGAAACCCAGTTTAAGACCTTTAGTTAAGTAAAAATACTGTTGGATTTTCAGGGCAGCATAGATCTTTAGGACCAAGAGATTCAAAGGTCCGGAGTCTAAAAATGGATGCCAGCATCTGGAGCAATGAACTTATTGAGGTATGTTGTGATATTCTAACTCTTTGTACCATCTTGAAAACTACTGTGTGAATGAGTTATTTATTGCTTACTCACAAGAAAACTGAACATATAGCTGCTAAGTAACATGCTTGTGTTATAGCAAACTTGATGTTTCTGGGAATAATATACCTTTGTGTCATTCAAAATATTTATTTGTTTAGATAACCATTTGTACAATTTCTCTTAGTATTTCTCCAAGCATCTAGTTTTTGGTAGGGGAAAGAAAGAAAATGCTTTTGGAGAGCAATCATGGTGGACAATATTGGGAAGGTTGAAGGAAAGAAAACTTCACACTACCAGTTTAGTTGCTTGGGGCGTTAAATATGCTGATGGAAAGGGTTGAGTCATTAGTGTTTTCTTTAAAATATATATTAGTCTTCTCTGACCTTTTACTGGTATTTTCTAATACGTATTGAAATATTATAACTGGTTAGCCTTGTAAAGCTTAGTTGCTGTTGACGGTAAATGATAACCACAGACTTTATTATTCATTTATAGATGACCATAGGCAATGACTGAGAGAAGCTTCCATCTCCTGCAGGCAATCTTCTCTTCTTTAATAACTTTCTTTTTCAACTTTTAGCAGTTGAAAAGTATTTAGAGATTAGCTTCATATCTTCCATGCCATTTCACTTGTTTTTTTTTCTTGCACCTCATCCAGCTCTTTATCATAATTGGAAATAAGAGGGCAAACAGTTTTTGGGCAGGAAATCTTCCTCCAGATGAAGAGCTGCATATGGATGCCCCTGCAGAAAAAAGGATAGAATTCATTACACAAAAATACAAAGAGGGAAAATTCAGGAAAA